>NW_021680603.1:33147-80010 GCF_001412515.2 Diachasma alloeum | reverse complement strand
CAGGATCGGCGCTGTAACCAGAGCTGATTTCAGGCTCTCAAACGCGCTCTCCTCCGCTCTCCCCCAGGTCCAGGCGACGTCCTTTCGTAGAAGGTTCGACAAAGGTTTTGCGATTTTGGAAAAATCCCTAATGAATTTCCAGTAGTAACCTGCCAGACCTAAAAAGGACATTATTTNCCTTTCCGATCTCCCCCTGCGACAATACAGCTCCCACAGCCTTGTTTGACGCATCCGTAGTCAGCAGAAATGGCCTCTGGAAAGCTGGATATTGCAGGATCGGCGCTGTAACCAGAGCTGATTTCAGGCTCTCAAACGCGCTCTCCTCCGCTGTCCCCCAGGTCCAGGCGACGTCCTTTCGTAGAAGGTTCGACAAAGGTTTTGCGATTTTGGAAAAATCCCTAATGAATTTCCAGTAGTAACCTGCCAGACCTAAAAAGGACATTATTTCCTTTTCACTCTGAGGCTCCGGAAAATCCTTTACTACTTCTATTTTACTAGGATTGGCTTTGATCCCATCTTTGGTGATAATATGTCCCAAATACACGACTTCTCGTGTTAAGAAATTGCACTTGTCAGGTTGGAGTCTCAGGTTTGCATCCCTCAGGCGCTGCAGGACTTCCCTCAGCCTCTTATTATGCTCCTGTAGATCTGGGCCAAAGATTACGATGTCATCCAGATATACAAAACATCGGATACCCTGAACTCCAGCCAAAACAGAATTCATTAGCCTCTGGAACGTTGCAGGGCCGCCCTTAACCCCGAAAGGCAATCTGTTAAATTCGTAGTACCCATAGGGTGTCGAAAAAGCAGTCTTGCACTTGTCCTCTTCTTTTACGGGTATTTGATGAAAACCCGAGGCCAAATCCAGAGTTGAGAAATACTTTGCATTACCCAACCGATCCAAAATGTCAGTAATATTGGGCAACGGAAATGAATCACCAACCGTGACGTCATTCAACCGTCGAAAATCGACGACAACACGAAATTTCACCTTGCCCGAAGCATCCATTTTCTTCGGTACGACGAGCAGAGACGCATTCCATTGACTTTTACTAGGTCGTACGACGCCAATTTGCAGCATCTCCTTGACCTGCCGGTCAACCTCCCCCATCTGCGCTTCTGGTAACCGGTGAGGTCTCACGTTGATGGGCGCGGTGCCAGGTTTCAAGGGAATTTCATGTTCTAGATGATCGGTCACCCCTGGTGAATCCCCTGGTAATTGCACGATAGAGTTATACTCCTCCAGGATTTCCAGAAGAGAGTCCCTCTCTTCCCTGTTCAGATGGTCAATCCTCAAACTCTCGTGCAACAGCTTAACGCGATCTTTTATTTCGGTTTTCTTGGAACTTCTCAGCATCATAACAATTTCTTTCGAGGGTAGAGGTTCAAGTCCTACAGTTGGTAGATCGATAAATACATCATTATCGTTGGTGTTGATTACACAAACGACTGCTTGACCATTTACCGCCCTGGTTAAGCATTCTCCCATGAATACTCCTTTTACCAGTTGTTTTTTCTGCGTGATCCCAGTCTTTGCACCGCGTGTAGGAACTCGAACTAAAATTTCACTTCTGGCTTCAATTTTTGCGGGCTCTCTGTCTTGGAATAAATCAAAAGGACGTCCATTAATTATTAACGCCTTTCCGTGCATTGTTTGCACATCTAGGCTAGAAGAAGACAAAAAATCCTCGCCTAGTATACCTCCGATGCAAGGAAAACTCTCAGGTACTACTTGAAAGGCATGTCCCAGGTATTTTCTACCAATTTTCAGGTATAATACCACCTCCCCCAAGGTTGCCACATCCTGATTGGAGATTCCTCTCAGGACTCGATTCCCCGGTGAGATTTCAACATCGTCCTCTAATTTATCTTTTCGTACAAGAGATGCTTTCGCTCCCGAATCTGCCAGGAATAAAGTAGGCTCCTTCAATTCAGCTGCACTGAGTAAAATCTGCGTTTTAATCTCAGCAGCCTTTGCTGGTTTTATCATCTGCCTTTTAGATTTTTTTGAAGAATTCCTCCCCTCCTCGAAAGATTTCACTATCATCACTTGGTAAGCCCCCACTGGTAAAACTTTATCAGCATCAGCTTTCTCGCCTTTCTTTTTTGCAGAGTTGTTGTTATTGCTGGCCGTTTTGTCGTTTTTGTGTGTCGAGGCCATACCATCTTTGCTATTGGTCAATTCTGACGGAACTTTTTGTGAATTAGGTATCCCCAATCTTTTTTTCAACTTACGACAATCCGTAGCCTCATGACCTGCATATTTGCAGTATTTACAAACGGTCTCAAAAGCGTTGACGCTGCGTCTTTCCGTTGCAACTGGTAACGTTGACTTACGCTGTCCGTTATTACGACATTCCTTCGATTGATGCCCCGGCTGTCCGCAAGTAAAACATTTCCCAGTTGATAGCCTACCCAGAGAACTTCGATTTCCTCCGGAAAAATTCTTCTGCGCTGTTGTAACTCCTCCACTCTTCCCCTTGTGCGCGCCAGAAATAGTTTTTTCTAGCTCTATAGCTCCCACACAAGCCTCATGGAGAGTTTTGAAATTATGTGCTCGTACCAGAATCTGCAACTGCCCTCGTAATCCCTGCTCGAACATCAGTTTTGCCAGGGTCAGCATGAGTGTCTTGGAAGCTAATTTTTCCTTCTCTGTGAACTCATTATGCAGACCTAGTAACCCGTTCAAGAAATCCAAAGTGACTTCTTCCGTGCGAGCCACATATTTAGTAACATCTTCGTTTTCCTTCTGCTGTAGTCTACTGAACTCCACCTGAAGACCCAACAGACTTTTTGTTTTCCCAAAAAGCGACTCTAACTCAGTTTTTAGTTGTTCGAATGACGTAACTGTTCTGTATTTCAGTTGTTTCATGGCACTGCCTTCCAGTTTACTCCCTAAAATTCCTTCTAATAGAAATTCTTGGAGCTCAGGATGGATCAATTTTTTTGCGCTTTCGACTGATTTCATGAAAGCATCCAATTTATCCGGATTTTCCCCTCCGAAATTACGTACCATCTGCAGAGCGCCTTTCAAATCGAGATGTGTACGTACAGTTTCTCGATGATTTTGGACATTTTGCTCTGCCCAGGCATCTGCTAACAGGTCTCTTACGTCATTCCTCTCCCTTTCAGCCTCCTCTCGACGAAGCCGCTCGGATTCCAGAAGTTGTTGCGCTTTCTGCATTTCCTCCTCCCTTTTCCTGTTTCTCATCTCAAGGGTCGCGACTTTTTCATGTAAATCGACTATTTTCCCTCTGAGATGATCTAAACGTCTAGGCGGTCGCTCTTCCCCCGATTTTTCCATATCAGGTGGTATAGTTTCACGACGCCCATCCTCAGGAGTGCGATTTGGTTTAAAGCCCCCTGCTCCAAGTGCCCCCGCCTGGAAGAAGACGTTGCTTGGGGTAGAAAAGTGTAGTTCAGGCGTGTCATTTATTTCCTCTGCTCTTTCCTCTTCCTCCGGAAGTTCCTCGATGTCCTCAAATGGATTTCCCGGCACGTTTTGTGGAGGATTAGCAGGGTAAAGACGTACATTATTTGGGGAATTTGAGATTCTCCCGTTACTTCTTTGCGTGCTATTGCCGCGCCCAGCCCCAGGTAATTCGTCCGGTAACTCGTCCCCAGCGTCCCGGTGAACTTCGGCCCGTACCTGTCGCTGATTAGCGACTAACATGCTTTGATGCAAAGATTGGGTATATCTTCGGCGCAGATTAACATTTCTGTCAATCTCCCCATCTGAGTTGAATAGATTCCTCCGTGCTCCCGGCGCAGAGAGAGAATAGGAATCAAACTCACTTTCTTGTCGACTACCTCCTGGAGTTGACATACCGATTATTTATCTCTTGGCCAAAAAAAATAAAATAATCTTACTTGCGTAGCTACTACTCGATACTAGTCCCTTCTGTCAGACTAGGTTTCCACTGTACTAGCCCTTTTATTACGAATATGTAGTAGGGTAGGTTTCTGCCGTTAACCACTATGGCTAATCTCTCGCGCCCCCGATGAAAAGGTCCACGAAAATCTTCGGCTTGTTTACCTCGAAGGTAATAATCTTCTCGCTCCCTCGATGAAAAGGTTCACGAAAATCTTCAGCTGGTTTACCTAATAGGTAATCTTCTCGCTCCCTCGATGAAAGAGTCGTTACACGTGCAGGCCAGACTACCCTCAAATAGTCCAATTCCTCAAATAATATCTCGTTCTCTATCACTGTGTAATTAGACAGTGGTTGATCAGGCCTCCGTCTTCCCAAAATAACGCTGCCACCAAAATATATAATGGACCCGAGTGGTTGGGTTCAATTAGGGATGAATTACACGAGAGTAGATAATAGAAATAATTACTTTATTGGGAATTGGTTTTTTAATCGTTAATTTAAAAGTTATTGAATACATAAAACTTGGTTTGATACTGAATGTATCAAGCGAGTATAAAGTATAAAGAAGGTAATCAAAGAATTGACAAGTAACTGGCCCCGAGACAACGATTACACGAGTTTTTATCACCTCATGTAATACGATTGCATCAGGTCATTGTTCCTCGTCACACACCTGCAAGGCATCGGGTGACGTCTTCCCGGTGTACGCGAAGGCCAGTCGTCGGGGCGCAAACTGCTGACGCTGCACCCCAGTTATCTGTATTCGACGTTAACTCGTGAAGTTTTATTCATGTTATTTTATATTTCTTCATTCCACTGCTTGTTTCGAATAACTTGTGCCACTTTCGTCACTTCATGTTATTCTAAGAAGCAGTTGAATTTTGAGATGTTATTTGGGGCATAACATCATAAATAGCTTCAAATACGTCCTTAGTTCTATGCGGTGTAGCACCATCCTGCATAAAATAATATTGGGTTGGGGAAAAAGTAATTTCGGTTTTTTTCATGTTTTTCAAAGTGAATTTGTTAATTAAATTTTAAACACTTAAATTTTATACACTAAAATAATGATATATGTGCCGTTCTGATCGATGACCTTTTGACACTTTTCTGGTAAAACCATAATTCTGTAACTGTAGAACTTCTGAGGTTTTTGGGCGAAAAACTGAACCAAGTGATTTTCACAAGCCTCTTTTGAACCCAACTTTACACCATTAAGAGAGTTTTATAGAGACCGGAACAAATGATAGTCCGATGGGACAAGATCAGGGCTATACGGTGGATGCATCAAAACTTCCCAGCCAAACTCTCTCAGTTTTTGACGAGTCACTAAAGATATGTGCGGTCTAGCATTGTCGTGATGGAAGACGACGCCTTTCCTATTGATCAATTCTGGCCGTTTTTTTTCAATCGCCTGCTTCAGTCGCATTAGTTGTTGACAGTAGACAGTCGAATTAATGGTTTGGCCAGGTTCGAGTAGCTCATGATGAACAATACCCTTCGAATCCCACCAAACACTCAGCATCACCTTCCTTGGCGTCAATACGGGTTTCGCAACTGTTTGTGAAGCTTCTCCGGGCTTTAACCACAATCTCTTTCGCACATTATTCTCGTACGTGATCCACTTTTCATCGCCCGTAATCATTTATTTCAAAAATGGCTCGATTTCGTTTCGTTTCAGCAGGGATTCACAAATGGAAACTCGGTCCATTAAATTTTTCGACGTTAATTCATGTGGAACCCAAGTATTGAGCTTCTTTTGGTATCCAGTCTTATGTAAATGGTTCAAAACTGTTTTATGGTCGACGTTTAATTTCGTAGCAATGTCGCGAGATGAAATATGTCGGTCTATCTCGATTTCATTAAGAATTTCGACTTTTTCAACGGTTGGCCGACCGGGGCGAGGTTCATCTTTAAGATCGAAGTTTCCGGAACGAAATCGAGCAAACCAATTCTGACACTGGCGTTCACTTAAGCACTCATCACCATAAACACTACACATTTTTCGATGAACCTGCGCTGCAGTTTTTCCTTTTCGGAAGTAAAAAAGTAAAATGTGACGAAAGTGGCCTTCTGGAATCTACATTGTCAAAGCGCAATAATTTTTGAATGAGTAAACGAATGACGCTACTTTGTACTCTAGGATGTTCTATAGACTGTAAACTTCTAAACATGCTATAGTATGGCTTCATTGAATAAGCACTACTAGAGATATACAACTTTAATGTCATCTATTAGAAAGAACCGAAATTACTTTTTCCCCAACCCAATAGTTCTTAACCAATTCTCTTCTTTTAGCCAAAGGGAAAAATTTCGTTTGTAGCATTTCTCGATAACTATTGCCTATAATAATCCCGTCTATGAATTATAAGTGTATTGTTTTGATTGAAATAAATAGCTGCCCAAACAGTCACTTTAACAGGGTGTAAAACCTTTGCCTCAGATGCATGGATTATCGCGACCCCAAAAATGGCAATTTTGTTTATTTACATATCGATTTAAATAAAAGTGAGCTTCGTCTGTGAAGGTTATGTGATTGATGTCGATCTCATCATTTTCAAATTTCTGTGTCATAATTTTACAAAGCTCAATTCTTTTGTTTTTGGAATCTTCTGTGAGCGAATGATGGGTCGTAATTTTGTAAGGGTGTAACTTGAGGAAATTTTTCAATATTAATCTCAGTGTCTCTCGGTTCAGTTTCAAAGTTGCCCCTGCTTTTCATATCGAATCCATTGGATTATTGTTGAAATGTTCTTCGATCTTGGCAATCGTATCTTCTGTTATAACTGAGTGTGATGGACCAGGAAGGTCATGACGACGGTCCTCAAGAGTATACGCCTCATGCATACCGGCATTGGGCGCCGAAAGCGCCGCGTGGTGGTCAGACTTGGCGAAAGTGAGGTATCCAGGCTCTTTGACTCATTTGAATTGCATTACGTACCCGGCTGAGGTAATTTCAAATCATGTAAGACTAATTGTATGTCAGGGCAAAAAGTCAATGAATATATAAGTAATGGCGACAGTGACAATTTCTTGTGGATTTCAGACGGTCTCTCTTGACTATTTTCGTTCAAAATTTGTGTCCAAAGGTAGGTTATATTTTGTACTTCATCCCGGCAGTTTTCCAACTAAAATAACGTTTGTTATTTCGTTTACCATCGAATCAAGTTCAATAGATTGCAAAAATGAAAAATAATTAATGATGGTGAACATTTTTTTTGTGTCAGGGAGAAAGTTTTTTGGAAGCAATCACGTCAACGAAAAATCAGTAAGAGAGCAGATAGCCGGAAAACACCGGGTAATTTACGGTAATGTGCTTTCACAGGTGAAAATTACTGCACCAGATTATCACGTAGAGATAGAGGTAAGTCTCGTTGCAAAAAAAATTCAATATAAATAATGATCAGGTGAACATTTCTTACTAGTTACAAGATGATCGACGGATTGTGAGGACCAAGTGCACGTGTCTTGCTGGGCAGTCGACCAGAGAATGCAAGCACAGTGCAGCTATATGCATTTTCATAAATGAAGAATGTACTAGTTCAAAGACTGATGTGCCCCAAACTTGGAATAGACCCTCTGATGTTCAGAGGGAGAAATATAAGAAGGGGTGTACAACAGATAAATTATTTCCTCAGAAAATAAAAGCATTGGATGAGGATTTTCTATTTGAAGATGTGAAAAACGTCCCACCAGAGCGGTATTCAATTGATTGTGTTTTCAGCAAATTTTTGAAGACAGAAGAAATGTTGAAAGATTTAAAAATTTCACGGATGGAGGAGAAAGAGAGACAGCGGGAAGAAATAAATCAAGTATGTGATGAGCTCTATAAATTACAATTCGGTTTCACTTATAATTATTTTGAGTCAATTGTTACTGATGATCGAAGAATCAAGCTCAAAAAACTTTCTTGCCCTCCTGGATATCAAAACTTTTATGATTCAGTGAAAATAACGAAAGACGATTGGAGACGAATTATCATTGAATCTCAGGATCAATCTTCATGCTTTCAATGGCATAGTGAAAGATATAAGAGAATTACATCGTCAACTCGAGCCCATCGCATAAAAACTCGAGCAGAAAATTTTGAGAATTTGATGAAACAATTTAAAAATGAAAAATTCAAAGGGACAATGACTGCAGCAATGGAATATGGTGTAAAATTGGAACCAAAGGCTCGTAATGATTTTATGAAGCAGACAGGTTTGCAGGTGTTCACGGTGGGTTTAGTGATTAAGATTAATCAACCATTTTTAGCCCTGATGGAGTTATTCTTGAGGATCATTCATTGTTAGAAATAAAATGCCCACATGCGTGTAAGAATGCTCTCGTATTCGACAGGGAAACTGACACATGTAATGTTTCATATCTAGTTATTGATGATGAAGGTAAGATAGATCTGAAGAAATCGCATCAATACTACACCCAAGTGCAGACCTCCATGTACATCACTGGCCTTGAAAAATGTCATTTTTTTGTGTATAGTGAATGTGACTCAGTACATATAGTAGTAGACAAAGACGAGGCATTCTTGAGTGAGGTGATTCCAAAAATTGAACATTTCTATTTCAGTTTCTTTCTCCCTGCATCAAACTAAGCACATGTGCCTGCGTTTACTCACAAATTAATTTTGTTTAATTGCATCTGATGCTTGGATATTTTATGAAAATTTTATGTTTCATGTTAATGTTTGTCATTGATTCTTTGTTGAATTATCATGATAATGGACAGTGCTGAGAGAAAAGATCATGGAATTTTTTTCATAGAGCATTCTCTTCTGGACACAAACGATTCCATGGAGTTTTTCTCTTCAACTACTCATTTCTCAGATAATTATCAAAATGTACTTATCTTATATGGAGGTGATACTGCTGATTTAATCGCATGAAGAGACCAGACATTTTTTCGTTAAATAAACTCCAATAGCAAAGGTTCAATTTTCATTGAGTTCCCCCGGCATTGTCTGCATTTACTCACCACCAACTTTGTTCAACTAAATGTATTGTTCTTATTACGCATGTTTCATTACGCATGTTCTATTTTTTATATATTAAACATTATTTATTAATTTCACTCGGTGCTGGTCGATTGAGAAAGTGAGTCAGATTTTTGCTTTTTAAGGCAAACATGTTTTTATTACATTAAGTGGATATAAATAGTACAAAAATAATAATCTGTACAAATTAGTCATAGCACTCGTTTGAATAAATATGAATAAACTCATTCAAAATTGTTTTCATCTCATTTCTTCCATTCCCATCCTCTTCAACATTTTTTGATCAATGGGGACAGACCATTTGCAATAATACAGCATATGTGCATGAGAGAATCGACTGTGACCTTTCAATATTTAATTAGTATTATTTCCTAAAAGGGGGATTTAGGGCAATTAAATAATGAGGACAAATAAGGGATAAAATTTACTAAATATCTATATTTCTATTAATTTACATATTAGATCGTCGTAAGAAGTTTGAAATGCCTTTTACTTGGATCTAGGGTTATGGGTAAGGCCAGGCAACTTTTGTACACGTAAAAAGGGGAGTGACTCTAATGCAGAAAAAGGGGAGAAGCTAGTCGTGTCGAGGGAATGCAACTAAATATAAAAAGAATAACTAAATGGGGAAGAAACAAAGAGTGTAGGCTCACCGTTGGGGGGTATGAAGGGTAATATTGTGGGGTCAAGAGGGAAAATGGGGGGGGGGGTAACTCGTACTCACGATGGGACACTCTGGCGAACACGTGGAATTCCACCGGCGCCTTGCACTCCTTCAAAATACCAGGGCGTTTTCCTGGAGAGCCTCCTTTCCACCTCGGGGTTTCCTGGGCACCAATACTAGAGCTGGGATGAGCTCGATGTATCGAAAATCCTCTTTTTATCCGCCAATACTTCCGGGCGAATTTTAATTTCGCCAATACTTTCGGGGCACGTGGCGACTCACGGGGCAGCTAATGCACGAGTGACGGTCTCTTCTTTTCCTTCGCGATTCGTGGGGGTTCGCCAGGTGTCGATGTCCTTCGGGTTGGAATTCGGGAGCAATCGGGGCCAATCAGCACGGGTGAGTGGTGACGATGACCACAATCCAGGGATGTCTCGCAAGGGATTATTGCTGGTGGTGAATATTCGGGGGTCTAGTATGGGGAATTTCCAGGAGGCGATGGCTTCTCCAATTGATCAGGTGGGGCCGGAACTGATGTCTTCCTTCGGCTGATGTCTTCGTGATGTCCATGGGCGGGGTAGAGGGGCGATGAGGGGAAAAATCTGGGGAAGGGGTATCCAACGGTGGCGGGATTTATCTTTTAGGGGGCAGTGTGTAGTGAGAAAAAATATGTAGAAAAATAATAAAAAATAAATGAATATGCCTCGTCACACGACATAAGGAAGGAAATCAATTGAAATATGATTTAATATGTGGAGCAGTTTGATTCTTTGGATGGCTCGCTCCACATGAATGCGTACAGATGCGATGTTGTATCCTGATTCTACTTCTTCTGCTGTAAACTGAGGATTATACGCGTGAGGTGGAATTGTAAGAATAGCGTTTCGTTTCATCAATTCAGATCGAATTTGCGGAAAACCTTTATCGGCTAGCACTTCGTCACCAGGTTCTAACAATTGCAAAAATCCTGAATCATTTACGATGAACGAATCGGTCGCTCTCCCTCCATAAGCTTTAGAGACTTTACAAATAAAACCGTTCGGGGGTATGGCGATGAGGAATTTCTGAGTGAATTTACCTTTATAATTGGAATATGTTAAAATTCGCTGTTCTAACGTTGGAGGAGTATCGCATGATATTTCTGTACAATCAATTATGCATCTACAATTCGGATAATTGTGAAACGATGCGGGAAGCGTTTCTTTTATACTCTCCTTTGAAGGCCAAAAAATCCATGTCTTAGTCTTCTGAGTCAATATTTCAAGTGTCGAATAAAAAATCCGAGATGCTGTACTAGCATGAACATTAAACAAACACCCGAGAGCACAGAAAGATATGCCCAGCTTGAATTTCATCAGAGTTAAGAGCAATCGATTTGGTTTATGCAATTTTCGATACCAAAAAAGCGGGCCATCGTCTTTCTGATCAGGAATAAGACTCAATAAAATAGAAAAAAAGGTGAGTGTAACACCATCAAGTTGACGCATCATAACATCCGTTGTGATGTCTACATATCCGTGGAATCCTCGTACGGACGGTTCATCGGGACCACAGCGTGAATCTTTCGTTTTTCTCAAATATTTATCAGGGATGATGACTTTTCTACGTTGAGGTTCATGAAGATGAATTTCCGTTTGAATGGAAACATTGTATTTATCAGATGCAATTATTTTGTCTTGGTGGGGTTCCTGGATACGATTTCTTATTTCAACAGATAATCGGCATGGTTCACGACTGCAGAATAAAAAACTTGGATTGGAGCTGAAGCATTGGTCTTCCAGCAATGGCTCAGTCTGGATCCCTATGCTACATGTTTCCACCTCCTCTATCGCACATTCCATGGGAGTATTTTCTACAAACAACAATCGTACATTAATATTCGATGAATACAAACATACATTAATGCGATTTATCACCAGTAAAAAATTGACGAAACTTACCGAGTTCCCAATCTGTTGATGTAGTAGTTGATGCTGATGTACTTGGTGACAATTCATTCACACGAGAATTTCGTTTTTTCAACCGATCGATTCTCTCCAGATTCGGAGTTTTACGATTGTAAACTGGGAAAATAGTCTGGGAAAATAGTCGGATTGTAGGAAATGTCGTGCATATTATTTGATTTTGCACCCCCCACGAAATGAGCACTGCAAACTCGCGATGCATCATTTGGAGTCCACGGTTTCCCATCTGCAGTTCTGCGGAAGCAATCAATTTTCATTATTCTATTATTCGATTAAATCAACTATATAATTATAATAATTTAGAACAAATTGAAGTGAATGTAGGAGTCATAGATTGATAGAAAATGAAACAGAACTTACTGGCGTTTAATGGCGGCAATCCACTTTTCTTTGCGTTCAATTTCATATTTTTTTTCCAGGAAATCGATAAAAATGCAACTCAGGATTTTTAGCTTCACCATTACTGCAACCAACTACACAGCACATTCTCTATGAACGCACAATTTTATCCATTTTTTTGTGTTAATAATCCGATTAAAATACACTGACAGCTACGTAAATGTCTGGTAGGTTAAATCTTCGCCATCTCAACTTCGCACGTTTTCCCCGCGTGGCGGCGCTAGCTCCGGTACGCATGAGGCGTATAATACTTGATGAAATTATCAATTACTCTAGGAGAGAAAGTGATAAATACTTGAAAGTTTTAGTCAAAAGTGAGGTTATACGATGAAGTCAGAAATTTTTTTTTTTATTCTCACCTTCCGAGGGTGTTTTGACTGGCTACTTCTTTACTTCCAAATTTGGTACGGAAGCCTCTATATGCTTCAGTATAGTTTTTACCTCTAGTATAAAAGCACTCGATAAGATATACTATTTCTTCGTTTGTAAGGGTACTCATTTTGAAGCACACGTAGTGCTTCTTGTAGCATCTCAATAGAAACTGACAACACTCTAGTATATATCTAATGGACCTAACCTTCCGGGTTTCAGTAGGAAGGGGAAACATGTGAGTATACTTTAGGCAACTTCCCATTTGTGACCCTGTAGTATTGAAGTATTTTTCATTGTCAATGAATAATTGATTAAGTAATCGAATAATCGTGAATTTCAATTACTGATTGCTTATAAAATTGAAAAATTCAGGATCTCGAGTAGTGGTTAATTAAAAAATCGAATAATCTCCAGCTTCGATTAATGGTTACATAAATAATCATATATTTACCAGATATGATTAAAAATTAATGAGATAAATCAAATAATTGGAATGTCAATTATTGATTAATCAACGTAATCGGTTATTGCCGACCTTGATTGCCTATTAACGAAGTAATCGAGAATATTCCAATTTTATTCTTGATTACCGGAATAATCGAAAAATTTTGTCTTCAGATTATGTAATTGATGAAGTGTAACGTGACATTTTCGTATGGGGGTCAAAAATGCCTATTACCTTCGCCCTTCTTCCCCTTCATCTAGTTAAACTCAAAAATGCAAAAATCTATGGGCACCAGGTAATTTTTAACCGGAATTACCAAACCGGAGGAGCCTACAAAATTAATTCTAACTAATTCAAAAACCTCAAAAATCTACTCAAAAAGCAAGAAAACTGGATTTCTGGGGAAAGGTAACGGTCCTTGGTTCGCTCAGTGTGCTAGGTTGTGGAGAGAGGGGTGGATTCCAAGTGGAGACGGGTATTGGGTGGTCAGAACTACAAAAAAAAGAGAAGAAATCGACATCGTCCTTACGTGTTTCACTATTGAAATTTGTAAAAATTATTAATTTACATGATTTTCTCTTCGCATTGATCTCACCAAAAACACGGTTTATAACAATAATTGATTAAATAACAAATACTGGCTTGGAAATAATACTTTGAAGTTTACTATATACAGGGTGTGTTTAAAATCGGGCCATCTTTGGGCCGAATAATTCATTCGTCCCCCTCGGCAATCTTCGATCATCAACGGACAGGCACGAAGACATTCGTGCGTGTCGCAATAGTCAGTACACCATCGAACCCCAACGGGGAAAGTTGATCGTTCATTATCGAAACTCATCGGGACGGGTACCTCATCGTGAATCTCATCATGGACGGTTTATCGGGCGAATTATCCGTGCAAATCATCTTGTAAATCATCGTGCAAATCATCTTGTAAATCATCGTGCAAGTCAACGAACATTATCCGTGCAAATCATCTTTTTGTTCGTTATACAGTCCACTCGGGAATTTATCTATTTATTGACATTCATCAAGTGTATTTAGTGCATTATTGTGTTAAATTATACGGCCAATCATCGAAATTCATCGCATTTATTATTTGAAAATCATCCCTAAATTTCACCTTCCTCCCGACCACCCGGCTCATCAAAATCACACTAGATTTTATACAGGGGTCCCATTTGAAACAATGCACCCAAATATCTTCTAAGGGGGGCCAGTGACAGGAAATTTTCAGGAACATAAGTTGTAGAGTTCCCAGGAGGACATTTGATGCATGCATTTTTTTTAGCTTTCACGATCATACTTGCAAGCTGCAAGCGCAAGGAGCTTTTTCTTAAATGGCAATCGCATTTTTTACCCTAAAATGAAACTTGTTCTCCTTGGTAAGTAGTTTTCAAATACCTCATCATTCATGTGAACTCCTTCGATTTTACTCGGAGAATGCGACGAAAATGAGTTCTGTTATCAAACTAAAGATTCACACACCCTTGACGCGTCTTGGCGTAGATAATTGTTCTGCTACTCCATTTACCAACCGTAGTTATGGAATGTAAACAATAACAAAGAATTCCCCATTACCTCGAGGATTCTGCTATTCGAAACAGTTTCAATTCAACCAGAATCGAGTCATTGAACACATCACGATGTAATCAGCGAGTGAAATTGTCGATATTTTACTCGTATTAGGAGAGTGCCGCGGAGTCTATCGAGCCGCTGCCCAGACATATCGAGAACGGTACCCTAATCGCCGACATCATCCCACAGATGCAGTAATTCGGAACATTGAAAGGAATTGTAGGAGAGGACGAACTTTTCGACGACAACAACCACAACAACAAGGTATTAATCCTGATGATCCCCGAGCTGTTGTCATTCTCGCTATGATTCACATGAATCAACACATCAGTTTGAGAGAAATTGAACGAGATTTAGGTGTACCACGGAGCACAGTACAAAGAATTCTGCGATCTGGCCGCTACCATTCGTATCACATAACGTTGATTCAAACATTATCTGCGCAAGACAGACGGAATTGTGTTGACTTTTGTAACTGGGCCTTGCAAAGACTGAATGAAGATCCGAATTTTTTCCAGTACGTTCTTTTCAGTGACGAGGCAACGTTCCAGAGTAGTGGTTCGTTGAATCGACACAATTGTCATTATTGGTCAAGTGAAAATCCTCACTGGACTCAACACATTGATCATCAGCATCGTTGAAAAGTGAACGTGTGGTGCGGTATCGTCGATGAGCAAGTGATAGGTCCATACTTTTTTTATAGTAATGTCACTGGACAAAGCTACCTGGAATTCTTGCGTAATCAGTTGCCAGCGCTGATGGAGAACGTGAACTTGCAGACAAGACAGAGAATGTGGTTTCAGCAGGATGGCGCTCCACTGCATTTCGCTCGAACGGTGAGGGATCATCTGAACGGATCCCTCCCGAATCGTTTGATGGGTCGGGGTCTTTACATTTCATGGCCTCCACGATCACCGGATCTTACGCCGCTTGACTACTACCTGTGGGGCTTCGTCAAAGACGCTGTTTGCGTGAATCGGCCGACCACTCCAGTTGACTTATAAAGACGTATTAGGGAGGCTATTGCAAGCATTACGCCCCAAGTTCTTCGAAGGGTTATTGTAAATTTCCGCCGCCGAATTGAGTTGTGCTTGCAAGTTAACGGTGGGAACATTGAACAACTCATGAACTCATGAGCGCAGGAACTTCCACACATGTTTGCGCTATTTTTCCTCCTTTTTTTTTAGCGCAAGGGATGCGAGCAGACTTTACCTCCACGTGGTGCATCCTGGGTCACGCTAAAAAAGTCTGAATCTTTAGTTTGATAACAGAACTCATTTTCGTCGCATTCTCCGAGTAAAATTAAAGGAGTTCACATGAATGCTGAGGTATTTGAAAACAACTCATCAAGAAGAACAAGTTTCATTGGAGTAAAAAATGCGATTGGTATTTAAAAAAAGCTCCTTATGCTTGCAGCTTGCAAGTATGATCCTGAAGGCTAAAAAAAATGCATGCATCAAATGTCTTCCTCGGAACCCTACAACTTATGTCCCTGAAAATTTCCTGTCACTTGCCCCCCTTAGAAGATATTTGGGTGCATTGTTTCAAATGGGACACCCTGTAGTCCGAAAGTAATACTTCGATTAACTCGACCGCAGGTGAGGTCATCAAATCCCGCACACAATATATAAAAAAAATTATCGATTAATCCCGAAATACTCGAGAATGTCGAGCAATGAAGGGAAAGGTATGCGAATCCCCGTGAGAGTGAGAGAGCGAGAAAATGAACTCACCAGTGCACGCATATGTACGGCGGACGGAAATAAAAATTAGCTAAAACTTAACTCGCCGTAGCGGAAAATCGGTAGAGTCAATTTTCAAAAACTCAAAGCCAATTTGCTCGGGAAGATCTAGCGAAGCCAATGAAACCAAAATTATAATTTTGGGATCATTGGGAACCTCTCCGGATTAATTTACCTCCGGAGGGAATTTTAAACGACGGAAAACTTACGGGAAGCGAGAGCCACCACTCGTTGGCGCGTCAGCGGGGTGCCGCGAGGGCAAAACTCTACGCAATTTTTACGTAGGATGGACTAGAGATGCTCCTCGCCATAGGAGCGAGGGAGAAGGAAATAGCCCACGTCGAAAATCGTTAGATTTCGACTGGGACACGACACAGGAATTCCAATCCTGGACAAACACACTTGCTGAACCCCAAAATCATCTCAAAAGATGATGGGGATAAACCGGAATAGAAACAAAAAAACTGGAAAAGGGATAATGCCCAAAAAAATTCCAAATTCGGACCAACAAGTATGAATAAAGGGGGGTGATCAACCACTGCACGTGGCTGAGGGCCGAGCGAGGGATACCGCCATGAAGGGGAAACGACGCCATTTGAAAATGGCTCGAAATTAGGGGGAAAAATACCAGAAAACTCACTGTTTTTTTATGTTTCACGGTCCTTTTTCCTTTTCGGACCATCCTGGATCCTTGCAGCTTCACAATAATCCCACAATAATCCAGATTGCGCAGTTGCATTGTATGGGCACACAGAAGTTCACACGCGACTACTTATTGAAGACGGTCAACGCGGAACTGATTTCGAAGGTCAGTACTGCGGCACACCAGGCCCTCAGGACTTCCGACTAACCACGCTGCGCTCTGATTGGTGGAGACGTTTTCTCCTCAGAGGTGTAAGCCTCGAGGGAACCACCGAATTAATTCGGGGAAAATCAAGGGCGTAAAATTGCCAATTCACAACTACATCAACTTTCATTAATTATTTTCGAATGGATGGAAGCTCGATCGATTCTTCAAGATTTAAGACACGTCTCACGGATCGGATTTCCGGGATTTACAGGGCAAAAATAATAACTTATTCTTCATAACCCTTATTTAATATAATTAACATTTTCTCCCCAGAACTCTAAGGCAACCCGGCAATTCACGGAGGTCAAGGGTTGCACTTGCCCCACGTGACCTTCCACCAAAACTTAAATGAATACCCATTTTATCCCATAATATCCACTAAATTGATGGAGCGCTAATATTTCAATTAGGCTTATACGATTTGCGCGAGAGTTATAAAAGGGTTACTCCCATAAAAAGACCAGATGACTCTAAATATCGCCCTTCTTCTCAATCAATCTATGGGCCCTCAAAAATCAGTTATCGATCACAAAAAATATATCGTCCCCACCTCATTAGGGGGAAAATCCTAGACCTCAAATCTCCACCCATAGGGTGAACTCCAAACCCAAAAATTTCCATCGGAATGTGAAAACTAAACTCAAAATCCTCCATCGAAATGGGAAAACTAAACTCATAATCCTCCATCGAAATGGGAAAACTCAACTCAAAAATTCTCCATCGGAATGGGAAAACTAAACTCAAAAATTCTCCATCGGAATGGGAAATTTACGCTCAAAACTCCACCGGAGTGGGAAAACAAAAATCTCTCTCTCTCACCCTAATTAATTGGTCACTGATAGACTTTTCCTGTCGTGGGGCAGTGGTGTGCAAGTCTTGGTGGTGTTCCTAACGGACATCCCCACATGTTAGTTACAGAAGCAATTCATTAATCATAATCCTTGATTACAATTATGCCGATCCCTGAGACTATAATGCTCTAGTCGGAGACTACAAATTCACTTTCCAGTCTTCCATTCAATACCTGGGGATGATGATCGACGCTCTACCCGATTTTAAATGCTTCCGGAGTCAGAGCTAATCTATCGCGCCTCATGCCCAACGTAGGAGGTCCAAAGCTCAGAAGACGATCATTACTATCGTCGGAGGTTACGTCAGTGCTTACGTACGGTATTGCTATCTGGGTTGATGCACTACGACTGCAGTGATCACGATGGAAGATTGCGCCATATTAGATGGGCTGCGAGTTGCGAGCGCATAGCCTACTGTGTTCGCGGACGCAGTGTGTGTCATCGCCAGAATGCTCCCTATAGATCTTATCGCTCCCTCTGTATCAGCGAAGAAAATCAGGAATTCTAGCCGCAGCAGAACTCAGCGCAGAAGAAAGGCACAAAACTCTGCAGCGATAGCAGCTGAAGTGAGACACCTCGACTAATGGGAGATGGACACCGTCTGATCCCACAGGTAGGTATTTGGTTAAACCGAAATCATAGAGAGGTTAATTACTACTTGACACAAATGCTCTCGAGACACGGGTGCTTCCGGGCGTATCTTCATAAATTCAAACATGAGGATTCCTCGAAGTACCCAGTCTGCAGAACAATGGATAAAGACGCCAAGAAAAGAACTTTTCACGGGGAACTTGGTAGAAGTAATGTTGTCATCGCAAGCAGCTTGGGACGCAAAGAGCAATTTTGCGGCAGAAATCATGGAGGAACTCAGAATTGAGGAGCTCAAGCACAAAACTGCATTATAAGCGATGAATCATTTGGATCCTCCTCTCCACACCTAACATCCTACTGGGGGGGACGTACACTAGAGGAAAAGAATGCGGAAGAGCAAATGGTTGAGACCTCCCTCACGAAGCAATACTTAACTACAGTGCCACGAGGGAATCAACGGTTAGTGAGAATAAGTCTGACAGGAGTTTAGTCGATCGTGATCATAGATTTGTATCCGACATACCCATCCGATGGAGGAAATCATCCGTTCTCTTCTTTGATTGGGGATGCGTTTATCTTTTCTCCGACAGACTACAATAAAAAAAAACAAGCGGGGAACAGCAAGCACGTAACAACACGCCATATGACAGTGAGGATGTGACTGAGTGCTGATTTATTATAATATAATAAATCATTTACCCTGAGTACCCCCTGAATAGTCGTGTTATTTCCGCTATCAGGAGGTATAGGAGGTAATGAGGACCTTCCTGCTTAGAAGGAGACTAACTTTTGAAACTGAACTCATTCCTAGTGGACTATTTTGGGGCTTTGTGGCGTTCATACCAGCTGTGTCCCCATCGCGAATCCCTGGTAACGCCAAGTGCTGGTGAGGCTCGATATGCTTCATCACATGTTGAATTTATAAGAATACCTATACATGAAATTGTAATTATTTAATTTATTTCGGAAATAGAGCGCCGGATGGGGACTCCCGTATACCCACATGAGCACCTATACAAATAAATATGGTGGCTCAAAGAAGTTAAATGCATGTGAGGTAACCAGGTTCGGAAAAAAAAAATAGAGTCACGTGACATAAACATCCTAGGGTGAGCAGAAGGTAACGCACGCCTTATTTTACGACTCGAGTTTGGCTCGATTCAAGTCAATTGTTCGGCTTGAATCAAGGTGATTCTAGGAAGTTACACATTGTAACCGAGTCATTGATTATTTGAAGGTATCGAGGATTTTATTGAGTTGTTGGATGAGAGCCAGATCCTTATGGAGAATCCTGTTCCTGCTCCTTCCAATCCCGATACAGATATGAATTTTCCTTCCAATGAAATTCTCAATATTAAAATATTCATAAATAATTTCGAATTTAAAAACGTATACAAAAAATTGATTAAAATTGCAACAGAATGAATTTATTTCTAAATTATCAGAAATCAATGAAATAGTTTTCTTAGTTACCGACTTAAAAGAGAAAAAAAATATCGCTGTTTGAAAATATAACTTTGACTGATACACGTTACTCAAAGTTGATCAATTGATTGAGTGGTGGAGGGGGTAATATCAATCAAAAGGATGATTGGAGAATATAAAACCCCATGGAGAGATTTGGAGAAATGGATTCTTTGGGAGGATGTTCCTATGTCCAAATCTCCCTAGAATTCTGACCCTCAACTTTTCAAGTCAGAATTATTCTGGAACTGACAAATTAATCGACATAAAGCTATTTCTTATCAAATAATTACTCATTGAAATGAGTAAATAGAAGAATTATCAAAATCGCATTGGATTAGTCATGTTTAATTGAAAGCTACCATAATTGGATTAATTGTGGAAAGAAGAATGTGTGAAGATAGGGAATCTAGTCCCCCCTTGCTTATGTTTCTATATTATGAGCATGAAGTTAGTTTTCTTAAATGCGACAACATTTTTCACTCTTACAAAAGTTGTTCGTCTTGCCCGAAGAAATTCAAACATATCATATTTTCCGATGATGTCATCGTTTTTACGCGAATAATCGTACAAAAATCAAATCTCAAAAAGGAATATCTTCTATTATTATGTTATGTTAACAACTAGACAGCAGGCATCGTTCCAGCAAGATGATGCACAATCGCACTTCACTCCATCTGTGAGAGATCATCTAAACCTTGTTTTCCCCAATCGCTGGATTGATCGAGGTAGTTTTTGTCCCGTAGCCACCTCGATCTCCTAATCTCACAGAGCTCGAGTTTTATTTGTTTTATTTAATCATTTAATCATATTTATTCAATCATGAACGTGCTCTCGAGACCATCATCGCCTTCAATGGATATCATCAGCGGCAAGAAATCATCGTCATCGGCAACAATCAGAGCATGCGTGGTTTCGTTAATTTCGACCATACAGTCTGCTATCATCGATAATTCGCTCACGGTGAAAGATATCACGGTCCATCCCGGATTCATTAGCAG
Organism: Diachasma alloeum; assembly: GCF_001412515.2. Classification (NCBI taxonomy): domain Eukaryota; kingdom Metazoa; phylum Arthropoda; class Insecta; order Hymenoptera; family Braconidae; genus Diachasma; species Diachasma alloeum. Next base: position 59,216 of record NW_021680603.1, on the reverse strand, counting down.
TGCGGCAGGCTCGAGAATTTCATCATCCTGAGGCGTTATTCTTCACTTCTGGCTTCATAAACGTCGTCACCGACGCAAAGTCATCGGAGACCAGTTCAACAAAATTAACGATCTTCAACTGTACATTCAGAAATTCATTGCTATCGTATATCGACCAACGGAATTCATCTACAATATCATTATTGTGGCATGCAAGATATCTCAACAGCTAATCAACGATGAACATCATCGCCTTAGTAAGCAGTATCGGAACTCGTTGAGAAACGCAACGTAGATCACGGCTACAAGTCATTGAAAGTCAACCTAAGGCCATCACCAGTGAATTAAATCACCTCTGCACGGTGGAGGTTAATGTCTGCCAAAAATCGAGTCTTTACTCATCAACTAAACGATGTGAAATTCGAAATATCACCAGACAAATCAACGCCAGTGGAATTCCGAGAACCAACAGTTGTAGGTCGTGCTTCCGTTTTGTCAACGTCACTTGAATACCTTGACTATCAATCAACAAAGCGATTATCAACGATCCCACATTTTATTCAAAATATTCGAATCTGCACATCAGGCTAGTCACGGAGAGGAAGAAAACTCAACAAGAAGCTGTTATCTGCAAGATCAGCGGGACAAGGCCGTGATCTTTGAGCATAGCAAAGGCTGAACAATCGCTAAAACACAACGATCAGGGAAAACATTCGGAAATTCAGTACATGAAAAATTCCACTAGGCTCTTATCAATCACCGTAAGCATCGACCATACAATTGCATTGCTTGTTGACATGTTGCACTTCACCACGAGCGCTGCAGTATATTTACGCATCTCAACGTCGAATTCAGAGTCGACAGTTTCTCTAGCAGGCTGCAGATACCAGAACTTTATCATTGAAAACATTCATCGGTGCCATCCACGCGGATCAGAGACCACGCATTAAGATGGAAGGATTTTATGTTGAACAGAGTCTCTAAAATCCAGGAGAAGTCCCTTCAGAAAATGAGAGGCATATTAACGGTACCAAAGGCAAGCTGATTGTGGGTCAATAGGTATTAACATTGCCAATCATTACGCCTCAACAGAGGAGGATAAAATAACTGGTTCAAAAATAAGCTCGATCAATAATTTGAATCAACAAGCAATATCCTCGGGAATGGAAGATCACCGCCGGCAGATCACCGAGAGTTAACATTGACTCGGTGGACAATGGACAAAAGGTTCTACGTCTCTGGAATATGCTAGAGAACCTTATGCAAGAGAACCCAGATACAACCATTGAGCAATCAACTAATGTCGATTGCAGCACTCAGTGATAATCATAGCCGACACTCATCAATGAAAAACTTCCATGGAAGCATTCAACTAATAATAGTGCTTGTCAGGCGAACATTATCGAAGTCATCATCAAGGACATGGTCATAGTTTTCCAATGAACTTATCAAGGTCATCTTCAAATATTAGGTGTATGACTTAATTTTTACAGATTTTTTCTTCGAGTTTAAAATTATACTTAAAATAGAAATATTTTCGCGATCTTTTGTGGTTTTGAAAGGATTGGACAAAAGGTTTCAGAACTCCGAACGACAAGTCTACGTGAGTTATATAACCTCTCAGAATAGCAGAGTTTCCGATAGTAACTGATAAGGCATGGCACTGCATTTTATACAAATTTCAACAAGCATAAAATGCTTCTGAAGCACGGGAATCAATAGGGAGTGTTCCTGGTGCCAACGTGGTGTCTTATAAAACGTGTAATTATTGGTACAAACGTTTAAGATGGGGTGCTTTCAATCCTAATGACTAGCCGCGCCCTGGACAGCCTCGAAAAGTTGCTTGCCCGGCAACAAAAAAAGGACTCCTTGTGGAAAATTATGACGGGTGATGAAAAGTATATTTTTTACGAGAATCCCAAACGTAAAAAGGAGTGGGTAGATCCCGGGCAACCCAGCACATTGACACCGAAACAGAACATCCACTTAAAGAAGATTCTCTTGTGTATCTGGTGGGACGTGAAGGGTGTGCTTTATTACGAACTTCTGGAAACTGGTCAGACGGTGACTGCGGAACGCTACAGCCGACAATTGAACAAGCTGAGCAAAGAACTTGATCGGAAAAGGTCATTTACTGGGCAAGGAAGCAGGCGAGTCATACTGCTGCATGACAATGCTTAACCACACGTTGCTCGCGCGACTCAGAAGACCCTCTTGAACTTGGTGTGGGAAGTTCTCCCGCACGCAGCATACTCATCAAATTTGGCCCCATCCGACTATCACTTTTTCCGATCAATGCAGCATGCCTTAGTGGATAAACAGTTCAAAAGGCTGGACAATGGGCGTCAATTTGTCGATGATTTTATCGCCTCGAAGCCTACAAGTTTCTTTCGTAACGGCATTCGTATGTTACCTGAGAGAGGGTGCAAGGTCATAGAAAACGATGGACAATATTTCCAAGATTAAGTTCGTTGTCCTCTATTTTTTTCTATCAAATAAATTTACTGAAAAATCGGCAAAAATTAAGTCATACACCCAATACATCAACAAGGTCTTTGTCAAAATTTATGGAGACATAATGGCTTATGAACTCATGAGATAGCAACTATTTGCAGAGTGACATCATCCAGAGAACTTCAAGGTACCTGAAGTACATTACTGAATTCATTGATCAGGCCACACTGAAAATTCAGCAACAGGTCGGTTTCAACAGATAATTTATCGAGCAAGTTGGAGCCAGCCCAGCATAAGTTGAATTTGCATTCAATGAGTCAACGGATACTCAACTAGTCAACGAAGAATTTATGACTCTTCTGAGCCATGTTGGGGTGGTCCCTCAACTAGAGAACCGTCAACGATCAGTAAAACAATTCTTTGAAATTTACCAAGGCCATCATTGAACCAACCATCGTCGAATTGAACAATTTCGACGTGGCGGGAGGTATACGTCTCCAGAAATGTACGAGCAACTCATCATACATCCATCAACGTAATAATCATGTTTTCAATTCACCTTGGTTCACATGATGCAACGGTACTGTATCGTAGGCGAAGGCATCTCAGGACGTTCTCATCACGCCAGTGCGTCATTTGCACGTTATTGAGGCATAAGAGCCCAGCAGATTGGAGACAGATACATCAAAATGCGCCATTTAGCAAGAAAATCATTACGAACGACACAGAATAGATTATCATTGCAGAATTAAATCGTGTCAGTAGCAGACAGGGATCTGCGTGACTACCACCAATGACAGAGGCACCAATTTTATCAGAGCTCGACGATAATTAAGAATCATCTTTCATCCTACTGGGGACTTACTTACTAGTGAGTCTGAGAAAATTACTTCTTGACTTGCATCAGATGGAACTCGTCATGGATAATGCATCCAAAAATTGATCATTCCAGCGAGCGACCCATCGGAGACATGTTGTCGTTCCATAATCTGGAGCAGATCAACACCTTGCGCTGTTAGGAATAGTCCAACCACGAGACTACTACTCTCATCAGCGAAGGGGAGTATAGAGATTCCAGGATTGAGTATCATCAGTTAGGTAGCATCGTCCATTTATCATTATCTTAATAAGTGATACGTCTCTCACCCTGTCTTTCTCATCTTAGCAACCATCAACAATGGGCCTGGCACCGGCTGAGGGAATTTACGCCTCTCTCGAGTCGACAAAGGGCTTACCAGAAGGAAGAACATCACCAGTAGGAGGTCAGAGGCTCACCAAGAGGTGAGGCGACCTTCAGAGTAATAGTTAGCATGATCAGCTTGACCCTCGATAGTATCACAAGGCACTCGATCTTGACTCATAAGGAATTCACAACTCCTGTGAGAGCAGTTGAGGTGGTTTTCTTCAGAGGATCATCAGTAAGAGCAACGTCGATAATTATCAACTATATCAACTCAGCAGAATCACCAGGATGATTTCGAGTCTCACCTTCATCAGGGGACGACGGATGACCAGCGGGATGTTTGAAATCTTGCCTAAATTGTGGGTACGTTGAAGTGGGTGTGACCCGTTTGGGTCGCATTAAGAATTTCCCGATTCGTTTGTTCGGCATAAGAATTCAATAGGGATCATTAGAAAAGAGTAATATTCAATCATTTTTCTGCAGAACTTGACACTTTTGTTCGTTTGCAGGGAAGCTTGAGGGAAATAGTGTGATTAATTTTGAAGGTCGAGGGGTATTCGGTGGAGAATTTTCCGGGACTGGATTTTGGCCAAGCGGAGCGCAGTATTCGAGGGCTTTTTTCAGCAAAACATCCAATTGGTTAGAAATAAATGAAAAGCTGCTATGCAATTATCAGATGCAATTTCCAGAAGCTACTGTGCAATTTCCGAAAAAATTTGATAACAAAAGAGTATCGTGACCTCGAATACTGCGCCGTGGTTTGCTAAAATCCAGTCCTGGAAAATTCTCACTGATATTGTTCACTAAATCATCGATGAATTTCCGTTGATTTTACTACATAAATAACATGTTGAATTTACTGTACAATGGATAATTGGCTTGATGATTTTAATACACAAAGTGTAAACTATCTTGATGATTTACATTGAAGGAGTTGAAGTATTATTGTAGAGCTTCGGGACAAAATCCACGTTGATGTACGGGCGAAAATGTTGAAATTCATTTGATATGAATAATTAACTCATAAAATTCGTTAAAGCACTGACTAAAATACCGTTGAATAATCCACGAAACGGTTGGTGAATTAATTCTCGCGTTGAGTATCAATGAATGCATTTATTGTGTTCACGAAGGACGATGAGTAACCACGCGTTATGTCTGCGGGAGGTGATGAGTGACTAGTTATATCCACGACGGACGATAAGTGACTACTGGCAAGTCGAAAAAAAATTGTATATTTCGGCTGTTTACGATGAGTTACGACTTGATGCGAATAATTAGGTCACATGTTGAGAAGAGTCCTTGATGCACTGGTATCGACGAAACCAAATTTGCGAGCGAGTGCAGCGAGTGATTCCGAGTTGGGACATTACTTCGGGCCATCATAGACACCGATGTACGCCCAACATTGGCGTCGATTATAAGCCACCCATCGGTGAAATAAACTTTCAAAGTCGTTCAAATATTTGATAATCGTCTTATAACCCTTCTTGTCTATTCCAGTCACCCAAAAAAGAAAAAAATGAAATAAAAAAAAATTGCCCACGATCGGATTTGAACGCGAGTCCATCTGATCTGTATTCAAGCGCGGTGTCCACTGGGCCGCTTGAAATTTCTTATGAAGATAGATTTTTTTCGGGTATATAAATACCACATAGTGTTTTTGGTTGAGTCTCCGAAAGTGATTATAAACAATCAATTTACTAATGTGTAACTTCGATGAAAAGAGTTAATTAATTGATTTATTATTCTTAAAATGTTTAGGCTTCCATTCGTGATATCGATATCTATATTCTGGATATTAGGAGAGAGAGGATGGATTCATACTATCCATTTATTCGAAAAATAGCCTACAAATATTGAGTCCGTTCCGATCATCGGCCGTGGAGCGGCCTTTCATCGGGCCCCGATGTTCGGCGATCGGATATTGGACCAATATTTGGCCGTATTGTATATATCGGCAAATCCTACATGGGTCACATTGTGATATTGCCAGGTATTTTCCATTAAATTGCCGACAATGTGGATAGGTGCGTGTAGTGACTACAAATGACTCTCGACGTAATAGCTCTGAATTCGTGAATTATCAAATGTATTTAATTCGAATATGGCCGAACAATCGATTCCTCTCTTAGCTTCTCTGCTCAGCTTAGCTTCCTCTCACGCCGAAACACGAGTGCAAGGTCCCAGCTTAACAATTTGTTGTCACCAGGGCTCGTGTACACCACTTCTTAGGACCAGCAGTGGGATTCAGGGATCAGTAGCCGCGAGAAGAATAAGCCGTAAACTCAATTAACCCAGGGCGACAGAAGTATATTTTCCGAATAAAGCAGATAATGAAATAAAATGAACAAAAGTAGTGATCCAGATAGAGATTCAATATCCGTAAACTAAACAAAATAAAGTAAAAACCAAAAGAAAAATAGATGGACCCAATGTCCTTCAATGATGGCTCCGGTTATTAATTCCTGGCCCCAGAGAATTGAAAGAATAAATCAAAAATTAATTGTCGGAACTCTAAGTCGCTCTGATCTTAGTTCCTTTAACTTAATCCTTACAATGTACTAATTATCAATCGATATTAAATATCACAGTCTCCGGTCCTACGTATAGAGCTCTTCTAATAACTAACGGAATTTCCCTTAATACTGACAGACTCGGTCAGAGAATTAGATTATTCGCATGAAAATCACTTAATCTAAGAGAAGAAGACAAGTGCAGTTTATCGTGACTCTAGCAATGCTAGGCCCCGGCCCGAACCGGGAAACTAAAGACTCGAGATAATTCAATTCCTTCAAGGAGAAAGCTCCTTACAAAATCTCCGTCTAATTCCCCAGACCGATAACCTCCTGACCACTGGTCTCGCCTAACTACCTGGATCGACTCTATATCTAAAACGACCGGCGCCGATAAATCGATCTCTTCTACCAGAAGGTATTCGAAAAGATATTCGCCTATGAGGGACCACGAAAGGTACTTTAAACCCCGAAATTCACGACAAAACCCTAATCTCCCTAATTACGTCGGTCGCGTCCACGTGGCAGCGCCTGAGACACCTGAAATCCCTCACTGTTCTACCGAGGCCCCAACGATAATTTCTCCCTCAAAGAGGAGGGCAGACGGCCCTACGACCTCTTCAAAATTTCTCGCGAATTAACGACGGCGCAAAACTAACAATTTAGATTAAAATATAGTCTAGAAACTCACTCAGCCTCAGCTCGTTACGCACGTGGTGTTTCTCCTGTGATCGGCACGTGGAGTTTTTCCGTCGATCCCACGCCTGCCGCTTCTCGTCGTCCAAACCCGCCAAAATCTCTCCAAATCGCTCCGGAAACTCCCCGCAAGATAGTACTCAGCGCGCCCGTGGAGGATGGGCCACCAAAAGCACTTATAAGGACCTTTACTCGACACAAAAGACAATTATAAGACGGACTATTCAGAATCGATGTGATCAATATAAGACGGCTACGCAGAGTGAGTTGTAAGAAGGCGGATGTCTTGTTCGTAGCCCCGTGATGACGTACTTCCGTGTAGTCTGCTTCTCTTGAGTCCGGAGTTCCTCGGTGGGAACCAATCCCGAGGGCCAGCTCCATGTCTCGCTGTTTTGTGGTGCCCCCTCTAGTCGGTGATGTGAAGGTACGTAGCCTTGGCATTGACTCCGGTACCTGGGGTGAGCCAGTCAGAGCTGGAGTAGGCCAATCCGGAGTAGGCTTTGCTGTTTTGCCATTACCCACCATTCCGTTCGGCAGCGGCCCCGTCGGCTCCTGCCCCTTTGGTAGGGAACGTATGGTTCCGCCAAAACAGTCACCCTTGTTTTGACAGGTGCGAATCTCACGTGGACGAGCGAGCGCCCTTGTGCTGGTATCAGTGCGCCGTTAATTAGTGGACGCAGTCCTCGGTGGTACTCAATCCTCTGAGGAAGGCTCTCCAGTGTTCCTGATGGCCCTTCGCGGCGAGGACAACGAGATAGAACCTCGTGAGTGGTCCCTAACGCCTATTATATCGCGAAACTAGTGTCGTTCGGTGGTTTTCTTCTCAGGCCTATTTTACCCCACATGTCCAATCGAGGACGCAAACAATACCCTCATTGTCACAACATCATTGAACCTAGTTCTTCACCTTGGTCTTAGCCAATTGTTTTAGGTAAAAAGAAAGGCGGTTCTTTATGGTTTTGCATTGATTATCGCCTCAATAAAAGTACTAACAAAGACAGCATGTCAATCCTTTTGATGAATGAACTCCTTGACGTAACACAAGGCTTTTCATGGTTTTCAACAATCGATTTGAAAAATGGTTATTGGAAGATCGAATTGGCTTCCGAAGATGAAAAAAAACCGTGTTCGCAATTAGAAACAAATTATGGCAGTGTTTCCGTTGAAACTTTATAATGCCCCTATTACGTTTGTTCGAGTAATGAATAACGTTCTCAAAAATTTAATTTCGAAATCTTGTTTATTTTATTTAGATGACATTTTAGTTGTCAGAAAATCAATCAATGAGCACCTCTATAATCTTATAATCGTCTTCAATCGACTGGCTCTCACTAATTTAGAAATTCATCCTCAAATATGTCTTCTTTCGTAGAAAAATTCTTTTCGTCGGCAATTCCACTTCTGAAAATGAGATTGAATGCTCTCCAGAGAAAATTTCGTTCATCATTCTTTGGTCTATCCCAATGAATAAAACATGTCTTCAAAGTTTCCTCGATCTTTACTCTTATTATCGACGTTATGTTGAAAATTTTGCTACCATTGCGAAAGCTCTCCATAAGTTAAGTGACGAGAAAGTTCCTTAGATATGAACTCATCACTGCTGAACTACTTTCGATCATTTTAGGTCTCTTCTTACATCATTTCCAGTTCTTACTACCGCTATTCAAGGTGGACGTTTTATTCTGGACCCTGATATGTCCTAATATGCTATTGTTGCCGCTCTTTCGCGAAAACAGGAAGGCGGAGCAAAAATCTATGGTTAGTTCAGCCAATGCTTGAATAATTCCGAGAAAAACTACGTTATATGGAAAGAACTTGTGGCAGATGTGAAAGCGGTTACAATACACTTCCATTATTTATTATGTTATATCCAAAATTTTATTCCGTCGAAATAGAAACTCGTATATTTTAATGCACTTTCGACACCCAACGAATGTGCATCAGCACACAGTGCATCGCTCCTACAGATTTCGACACGTTCAACGACTGATTTCGCGATTATTTCCCAATCAAAATCAGCAAAAAGAATATTCTAGAATTTCCTGGTTCTCGCCACGGGGCGAAAAGGCCACGAAGATCGCCAGTCATCAGCCAGATTTCGGAAGTAGACGACCCAGCGGAAATATATAGTGGAATCAATCGGACAGTATTCAACTCCGGTTGTAATTCGATTAATAAGTATGCATGCTATGTATACGGTGACTTCTCGTGTGAAAATTGTGCGAACGTGATCGTTGGTGCTGTTCTGGGGATTAATTTCTCTAAAATCGAAACTAGCAATTTATCTCGCGCGTAAAGGGACAAAAACTAAATTAATTTTTCAACAAGTGCTGACGTGCTCAATTAAAACCTTCCAATCTTTATTTCGATTTCGCCGATACCACCAGTGAGTAGAAGTTTATTTCAGTACCTGTGTATTGACCAACATAGTGAAGAAAGAGTGAGAAACGAACAGAAACTCACAACTAAGAACTTATAAAAAGAAAAACTGTTAATACAAGTCTCTGTCAAATATTCCAAAATTAGTGGACCTAAGTTCAGACCCTATCCAAGATTAAAAATGAAAGGAATATTACAATGAGTGAGTACCCATTTTAGGCTTATATTGTTATATTTTATTAGAGATTTCTCGGGGGAAATTGAGTGGAAATTAGATCCGATTTAGATACCTATAATTCATAAAAAATAAAAGATTATTGTGACGTTTGAGTGAAACGCCCTCTCTGTCACGGGGATAGTCTATCATGGGTGTCGGACCTGGACCACACTGTTCCTTTGGCTATCCTCGAGGAGATCACCTTTCACCTGGTCCGTAGCTCAGCTGACCCTCAACTGAATCATGCCCGATTACGCTGTTCCGCGATGAGCTCCCGGGGAGTTCGCTCAGTGGTTGGGATCCGGGATTGGGTACTGACCGTTGGACTAAATGCGGACTTCACGGTGTATATTTAGGGTAGAATTTTGATATATTGTAGTAATTACACTAGTCGATCAGGGTCGGTATCGCGGAGCTAATCTTATTTCTTGTATTGCCTCGTCCTTGGCTGCCCAACTACTAGCCCTGCTGGTCTGTCCAGAGAGGATCAGACCCAAAAAAGCTGGCTAAGCACCCCTACCGACTCTATTCTCATTAGCTGCTTGAGTCCATGTGATTTTCAAGCACGCTCGCTGAGCAGGGGTCTGGGATGTTGAACTCAGGTAGCATCGTGGGACTGCTTAGCCTTGCCGGTTCTCAAGCTTAAATTACTCAACCTAAGCTTTTCTTATTATTTCCAGACGTGAGAAAACCTCACGTCACATTATAAAAATTTTTGTAATATTAAACATCGAATCATTTGAAATTAGACGCGAATACTATTCAGACCGAAACAAATATTCGGGTTATTTTGAGATGTCCTTCAATTTCCTAAACTTTCCTTGTACCCCTTCCTATATTAATTATCCAATTACGAAGACAAAGAGAAATGAAATTATTTGGCGTCGTCCTTCAAGTAAACTCTAAAACAAGATTAATCGTAGTGATTGTGTCAACATCACAAATTTTGGATAATTTTAGTGGTCGTCTCAGTATATTAAAATAATTGATATTTTAACTGTTTTCCATCGACGCGGATAACGTCTCCGGACGTAACAATTAGGTCGATGACTCTCAATTCGTACTGACCATGCCGCTCTGAAATGGTTAATTTCATTCCAAAAAATCGAGAATCAGATTGCTAGGCGGATAGAATTTCTCTTTACCTTCGACTTTGAGATAGCTCATCGACCAGGTTATATTTTCATAGTAACGCAGATTCTCTCTCTCATCGTCCATGCGATTGTAAAAAATGTAGCAAGGCTGTCATCCGCTATGAATCTTCTAAATCTAATCTACTCCATTAGGAATCTCTTGAGATCAAGAATGATATTTTCTATCGACGCTAGGAATCGAGGAGTCAAAACAAAAACTTCTTTCAGATAATTATTGCCGAACGAATTATTTCGGAGATTCTTTTCAATGCTCATAATACTCCAGATGCTGGACATTTTGGAATCAATAGAACACTTGCTAAAATTCGTAAAAACTGTTATTGGGCTTCATGCAAATCGGACGTAGAAAATTGGTGTAAAAATTGCAAATCCACAATGTTGGTTTTCCTTTGGCAAGTATCGCCATTGATATCGTCGGTCTTCTCCGAATATTCGTCCTCACGAAATCGTTATATCCTCGTCATAACTGATTATTTCACTCACTGGCCGAAAACCGTTCCTCATCCAGATTGTCAAGCTTTCACTGTAGCTTATGCTTTAATTCGAGATTTCTTTAGCCCTTTTGGAATTTCCCTAGGAGTACAGCCGGATCAGGGACGTAATTTTGACTCTACTCTTTTGAAAGAGGTAATGAAACTTCTCGGTATTTCTAAAATTAGGACTGCCTCTCTCCACCCGCAATCTAATCGTATGGTGGAACGACTGATTCGAACTCTTCGTAATTATCCCTCGAAATTTTTCAATGAAAATCAAAAGATTGGAATCAATGAATTCCTCTATTTCTTCTAGCCTATCGCTATTCAGTTCATCAAACGACTGAATATTCCCCCTGAATGTTATTACTAGGACAAATGTTATTATTGTGAATTCCTTTAGATTTGATTCGTGGTATTCCTTCTGAAAATAACTCTCAGAATCTGCCTAATTTTGTGGATGATTTGAGAAATCAATTGAATTCTGTTCATCTTGACATTCGAGATAAATTGCACATCAAAAGCGAGTGAATGAATTCAATATTTGACTTAAAAGCTCATATGATTCATTTTAAACCTCAACCAAAAGTTTTATTTTTCCTATTTTGACGTGGAAACGTCTATGGTCTCAAGCTGGGGGGAGATTTCAGAAAACCGTTATGTTTAACGCCATCTATTGAATCGCAAGTGAACTATAATTTAATTGATGATAAGTTACCGCCTGAGTATTCTAGGATAAGTTATCGACTAAGCTCTCTAGAAATTTCCAGTGTAGAAGTTTGTAGATTTAAAAATCCCTATATAGGGGGAACCAGTGCGATTCAGCGGCAGTCTTAAATCTGCAGTGGAACTGTTAATATCGCGAGCAGTGAACAGTTAGGTTATTTTGGATGTGGATACGTCCATGGTTTCAGTATATGGTCAATTTGTGAAACGGTCCTTATGTGCAGCGCCATCTATGAGAATTCTTAAAACTAGAAAATTCGAGGGAATTCAGAGTTTCTAGAAAACTCGTGAGAATTCAAGGATTTTCCAGAAAATTCAAGGAAATGTAGGGAGTTTATAGAAGTTCCGAGGAAATTCAGGGAGTTTTTAGAAAATGAGAAAGAATGCAAGGAGTTTCTAGAAAATTCGAGTAAATTCAAGACGTTTCTAACAAATTCAAGGGAATGCAAGGAGTCTGTATGAATTTTGAGGAAATTCAAGGTGTCTCTGGAAATTTCGAAGTAATTCGAGAAGTTTTTAAATACTTCTAGCGGATTCAAGGAATTTCTAGAAATTTCGAGGGAATTCAGGCAGTTTCTAGAAAATTCGAAGGAATTCAATGAGTTTCTAAAAACGTTCTGAGAATTCAAGGGACTAGAAAATTCAAGGGACTGCAAGGAATTTCGATAAATGTCGAGGGAATTGAAAGAGTTTCTAAAAATTGAGGGAACTCGAGGAGTTTCTAGAAAATTCGAGAGAATTCAAGGAGTTTCTAGAAAATTCAACAAAATGCAAGGAGTTTCTAGAAATTGTGAGGAAATTCATGGAGTTTCTAGAAAGTTTGATGGAATGCAAGAAGTTTCTAGAAATTTCGAGGAAATTCGTGGAATTTCTAGAAAATTCGAAGGAATGCAAGGAGTTTCTGGAAAATTCGAGGGATTTCAAGAAATTTCTAGAAAATCTAATGGAACGTATGGAGTTTGCAGAAATTTCGAAGAAATTCGAGGAGTTTCTAAAAATTTCGATGAAATTCGAGAAGTTTTAATAAAAATTCGAGGACATTTAATGAATTTCTATAAATTTTGAGGAAATACAGGGAGTTCTTAGAAAATTCGAGGGCATGCAAGGAGTTCCCAGAAATTTCGAGAGAATTCGAGAAGTTTCCAGAAATTTTGAGGAAATTCAAGGAATTTTTATCAATTTCGGAGGAATTTAGGGAGTTCCTAGAAAATTTGAGGGAATGTAAGGAATTTCTAGGACATACGAGAGAGAAGGAAAGAGCATAGACGTATGGATGTACAATTACAGCTGTATCGAAGATATAGCCACCTGCAATTTTAAAGGAATAAATAATTCGCGAAGGATATGTTATGAATTCTTCTGCAATAATTAGCATTTTCGCGGGATCGAAGGCAATTTCTTCTTCATATTTCTCTCGTCAAATTTAGATACCAAAGTGGAATTTGCACTCACAAGTTGAAATCTTTAAGCTATTTCTCGGTGACGACTATAAAAGCATGGATAACATAGATGTGTCCACATCAAGTTTACCGGCTGTAACAGGGTTACAGCCATTGAGGATTTTTTTTACTATTTTTCTTTTATAAACTTTCGAATCTGGTTTACTGCGAATTTATTTTCGATTTTTTTCCATTGCTACTTCTTCTGATGGAATTTTCATAGAAGATTTAATTAATTGATTTACTATTCTTACGATATTTGGGCTTTCATTTATATTGGGGCTTTTTTTTACATTAAAAGAAAGGAATTTATATAGCGTTCCACATCTTTGTGACGTCATAGGAAATGATTGGCTGTGATTTGGATGAGCTAGGAGAGAACCTGGGATTATTCTCAATATGAATAACCGGAAAATTATTACTTAAAAACATGGATAGTCCCGACTGGATGGATAGTCCGGGATTTGAACCCGGGACCTTCCGATTATGCATCGGGTGCTCTCCCAACTCATCTTTCAAGATGAAATAAATACGAATATGTCTAGATGAACCATTTCTCCCTTGTAATTTTCCGCCTGGATTTTAGAAGACAATTAGGCTTATGGATCCCAGGTTCTAATTTCGATAATTTATGTTCTTTCGATCAATTGAAAGTTATCTCAATCATCCTTGACAGGCAGATCTTTTCTGTAAGGAGGGAGTAGTTACGGAATTCGATATTCGATCTTCTCTACTCATCTCTTTCTCGATCTAACGAAACACTACTTCTTCTATTCTCACGTTATTCACGCCACTATCTTCTTTCATCATTTTTTATTCTTTCATTATTCAGTAAATGTCTTTTCTCTGATAAATAAACGTCTTCGTCAATTTTTTTTAATACAATGATTCATTACAGTATTATTTCCCTCTATATAAGACTCGCATTTGAGAACCCCCACCCGTTGATAAAATTCTCCATTCATAAACCTCACCCATGTATAATCGTCTAGAATCGACTTGAATCAAGCCCAAGAATCCACTTGGATCAAACCGAAAAATCGACTTAAATGACACCGAAAAGTCGACTTGAATCAGAGCAATATGCCAGTTTGCATCTCTCCGAGTCAGACTTGATTCATTCTGACGATCCGACAGGAAATGAGTTGATTCCTGGCATAATTCAGTCCGACTTGACTCAAAGCGATTTTTCGGTTTGATTCAGGACGATTTTTTCGGGTGTGTGTTGTATTCATGTGAATTGCTCTTCCCAAACGACCTGCAAAATCTAGTATCAACATAGAAATTATGTGACTAATGCAATCCGTTGTACGTCTAAAATCATTCAACTACTAGAACAGGGTCAGAGCCTATGATGACCTGATGGTAGGCTCATGATGGCATATGAATTATTTTGCCAATATCTTCAAACATATGAGATAAAACATTTCATTAAGAGACACTTGTCTCTGTCAATAAATATACTAATGTGCTCGCTATTTCCAGAACTAATTCATATGAAATTCGTAGATAATCTGCGCTCATCAAAGATCTACACAATTTAAATGTGTCGGAACGCTAAAAAGGAGCAAACTATAGACATCCTGTTAATTTCTATTGGACAATTATTGATGCTGCCCTCCCCCATCCATTTTACCATGTCTTTACCTCTGGGAAAAGCCGCACTCACCTGTAAACGAAACGTTGAGTAGGTACTTCTTGTAGAATATACCCTTGTCATAATCGATCATCGCCTGACAAAGGGCTTTACTCTTGCCGCACAGATCTCGCTGTAGATTATGTAGTGCGATGGCAAAAGCATAGACAGCATCAACAACAAATTGTACCTTGGACTCTTGTTCATAACCATTAGTAGGTGTTAGGCTTAATTTTGATGAACAAATATTTAGACTTTTGTGGGTTTCCAAGGGTATATTTTTTCTGAGTACACAACCGAATACTTCTTCCCAGTACTCTCCGAACCAAGGATTCCTACGATTATTTTCGGGCGTTAACTCAGCCATGTATTCGTCGAAGCCGGGGATATTTTTCGACTGTAGTTCCACGGTAATTGCTCCCTCCGCCTCATCTTCAATGCCCTCAACTAATTTGTTTTGACGACCCCAACCATCTGATGCTATCCACTGAAACGACTGACTCAAATTGGATCTTCTCGCTGCTTCTAAAATTCTCCTGGCATCCTCTGCTCTTGTAAAGAGGACAACTGCT
Organism: Diachasma alloeum; assembly: GCF_001412515.2. NCBI lineage: Eukaryota > Metazoa > Arthropoda > Insecta > Hymenoptera > Braconidae > Diachasma > Diachasma alloeum. The sequence continues at coordinate 43,792 of NW_021680603.1, read as the reverse complement.
CTTGCATTTGGTTTTTTTGAGAGCTTTTGAATTATTGCATCGAATTTCTTGTCATCCGCCGCACTTGGTACCTTCTCTGCCGCTGCTATGCACACGTTTCTTTCCGTTGCTTCCCGTGTGAAGACCTGGGGGTTGATTAGATTAGTGATTTCAAAGAATGCTCAGATTTTTGAATTCATGACTGTGTACTCAAGGGATTTAAGTTTAAAAAAAATGTTAGAACCAAGGTGAAGAAGTAGCATAATATGAATGCAATAGTTGTGATGAGTGTGCTTGCTCTATTAGAAAGAAAATTCAAATGTATATGTCAAAAAGACATCTTACTTTTTAAAAAACGTCCTTTATGTCTAAACATTTCCATTTGACCTTTAAGGAGTCTCGTCACTAATTTTCGCCACAAAACGACAATTTGCGAACGAACTGAATGTGTCATATAATAATCAAGAATGATAAAACGAAAATTGTAGAAAAAACGCCGAGTACTTTTATCGTTTCATTCCTTTTTATTAATCATTCAAATTTCTGCTTATATATGGGGTTTGTGAACACGTTTTTGACCCTTACCCCTCACCTTGTTGACAATGTGCTAGCTACATGCTCGCCAAGTGCGTAATAGTATATTTGGTGATAGGTGCCGAAAAAACTTTTCTGGCAAATATGACAGCAGCCCGAGCCAAAGGCGAGGGTGCAATCATATGAGCTAAAAAAGTTCTTTAGGCCATGTAGCGAATGATATTTTTTGTCATAACGGTTATAGGGAGTGTAGCGCTGTCTTATGGCCTGAATGACAAAAAGTAAATTTCGAGTGCGTAAAGCTTCGCTTACGAGAATTCACTTTACGCATGCTCATGAACATTATACGCGCCATGCGGAAAACAACCGCTTTACGCATACTAAACCATTTATAAAAGTGCACTTTTGAGGCAAATATCACAAAAAACTCAATTCACGATTCATTGGATAAACCATAAACAAATAAAAAAGTCATTTTTTTTGTTCATATATTGTGCGGTAACTAATCAATTTTCTTTTTCAATTTTTTTTTCCATGATCTATCCAATGGATCGTAAAATGGGTTTTTGGTTTGGCTTTTGGAGTCTAATGAACAGTTTGAACAGAAAATGTCAATCGGATGAAAATCCAAGTATGATCTACTTAGACGATCTTCAAAGTGAAAATGAAAAATGTAATTTTTTGTAGACGTATAGAGAAAAATTGATTGTCTTTCCCATTCTTTAACATGACCGTCATATATCAAAAGTCACTCAATAGGGTGCCAGCTCTAATAAAGACTTTCAAATTCCATAGTAGTCTTCCGTTAATATTGTACACCAAGAGAGGAGAACAGGACATTCTGAGCCGTGTGTGAAAACTGCATGGTATATTTTGATTCTGAATATCATCAAAAATCTCAGAAATGCGAAGAATGAAACACTTTCCTCCTGTCGTTTGAAGAAAAAATAGTTCTTTCCGTAAATACATCCCCTAATAGGAGATGAGGAATGGCCCAAGATTGGCCAAGGCTGGTCCAATATTGGTCAGCACCGGGCCATCCTCGGCCTACCCTGGGCTTTTTCTCATTTCCTCCCCTCGTAGAAATCAAATGTTCGAGCGCCGTTGCCCGGACTTCCCAGAGGCGACTCTCGTATAGCATACGTGTGGCTAATGGCGGAACATTTCCGCTAGTGCGCCCATACCAAAAAAAAAGTACTGACTCAAGTCGACGTCTGTTTGATTCTAACCGATTTTCGACTTGATTCAGAGCGAGTGACTCGGACTAGGCTAATCCGAATTCCGGATCTGATATAAGTTGAAAAGTGGTTTATTCCAAATAGAAACGGGTCCAGCCGACCTCGGTTTCAATCAAGCCGAAAAATTGGTTTGAATCACACCGAAAAATCGGCGTGAATCAAACCGATAAATGGAGTGACTCATGCCGAAATTCTGCCTGTTTCAGGTAGTGGATAGCGAGGTAATTCTAGTCAATTTTTCGGTTTGATTCAAGTCGATTTTCCGGTCTGATTCAGGTCGATTTTTCGGGTCTGATTCAGACTAATTTTTCGGTTTGAGTCAAGCCGATTTTTCGCTTTGATACGGACCGATTTTTCGTTTTGATTCATACGGAAAAAAAAAGTGGATTAGCTTCAGAAAAAATGTAGCGAAGCTACTATTATATTAATTTCAGATTATTTCAATGTATTGTGTTCGGGCTTGGCTTAGCAGGTATTACCTCTATTCATTACAGTCGTGTTATTTTACGGTACATTTCATTACAAAAAGTGATTACGGGGCCAATTCATTATAGCATTTTTCATCATATGGTCAAGTCAGTATGGGGACAATTCATTATAGCATTTTTCATCATATGGACAATTCATTACGGAAGTTTTTATTATTGCGGGATTCATCAATTGACATATAAATTCGAGGCTGTTCGTATTTTCTTCTCATTTGAAAGTAAACACGAAGTTGAGCAAGCATCAGCGGAATCTATTTGGGAACAGTACAATGCTGGTCGATTGGTGATACGTTCTAAGAGGAAGAAGTACATCGATTATGATGCCCGGCTTTTTACAGTCGTTATGGAGTGGAGCGAAGATGCCGATATCATTGAGTATTTGCGTGGAGTTGCTCATAGTATTCAGCCGTGATTTTTGATCGTGATGTGAATGATGCATTGAATTCAAATTGTAATGATGGAAATATGATGATGAATTACTGTTCTGATGAAATCTGCTGTAATGAAATATTCCTGTAATGAAATGTTCCTGTAATGAAATGTGCTGTAATAAATTGTGCCGTAATTAAGTGGTATAATGAATTGTGCCATAATGATTAGAGGTACAATCGGCTTAGCAACTGAATACCTTATCACAACACCTCGCGACGATTCGCTATAATTCGGACATCCTTGTTCGGATGATTAATACCGTTGTCGCGAGAGCACACTCTCGTTCCAGCTCTCATGGTGTAAACCAAGTTACATTGCTGTGAATAAATCTTATTCGATATACTACACGAATTCCGAGTGTTATACGTTACACAACCTAGCTATCCCTCACCGAACTCCCACAAAAAAGTTTCCAAATTTTAGAAACGGTGGTCTCTAAAATCTAGCAACTTTTTTATAAAATAAATAAATCGGTTAAAATTAATGATCAAAATTGGGATTAATTTTAAACTAAAATATACTTAATTTTAGAAAAAAATATTTTCTATAATCTAGAAAAAATTTTCAATATTTCAGGGACAATTTCCCAAAGAGGGGGATAGTGATATCCGGGGGGGGGGCTGGTAAAGAGGGGAGCTTTGCAGGGGTGTTTCATGAAACGGTGGGTTATCATTGAGGTTTTCCAAAGATATATTCGAAAGTAAGGAATTTCGACATGACAAGTTCATGAAGTTGAACTTGTCATTTTCAAAAACCACAGAACTTTTCATAACATCTAGAAACAATTTCAGCTTTTTCCTACAGTCGGCTTGTACTGTTGCAAATTTTATAAGTTTGAACTCATCAATGCCAACTCAATATTGTCTATTCCTGTGAGTTACGGAGTGGGTACGACCATAAAAAGTGTGGTTATCAACACAAAGTCAATGATAAAAAGTGTCAATATGAGTGTTTCTTTAAGAAAAAAATTGTTTAGAAAATTCTCAGGACCAACGTACTTGGCTCAGTTTTTTGAAACACTTATTGCGGAGAGTTGTCGCAAAACAACCCTCGCAACGAATAAATCTTCTTCATGCTTTTATGTTGCGAATGCCGTCAACTACCTGGCGATCACTATAGTATCCATGGGGGGAAAAGATATCCAGGGGAGACTCTTAGACCCCGCTGGACAATGCTATCACAACTCTGCTTTTCAACTCAATCGTCAGAATTGAAAAGCAGAGTTCATAGCAGAGTTGTCAGACAAGATATGTGAGTGAGAATTTACCGTGAGTACACGGTAAAATTTACCGTGGAGCGTGCGAATAGACACTGACAATATTCTGTGTGAATCATCCCGAACAGAAAATATTCTGCGAGAATCAAGCAGAATTGAAACATTCTGCGTGGCTCCCTCCCATTTATATAAGTACTGCATGAATAATTTCCCTCACCCTTGCATAAATCACTAGGGGTATTTGTGGTACTGACGTTACTTTATCCCCCCCCCTGCCCCTAACAGCACTATCTGACTGGGTCCTGAAATCCTACGTTCCGTGGCACACATTTGTGCGAATGTTGCGGATTGTGCGTGAATCACTCTGAAAAGAAACTACTCTATGTGAACCACTTCACTCATTCTTGCGTGAATCACTCCCAATAGAAAATATTCAGCGAGAATCAGGCAGAATAGAGAACATCCTGCGTGAATCCTTACCATTTATATAAACAATGCGTGAATAACTTCACTCACCCTTGCATAAATCACTAGGGTCATCTGTGGGACTGACGTTACTTTATCCCCCCCCCCCTAACAGCACTATCTGACTGGGTCCTGAATTCTACATTCCGCAGCTTCCATTTGCGCAAATGCTGCGCATTTTGCGTGAATCGCTCCGAACAGGAAATATTCTGTGTGAATCACTCTACTCCCTATTGCGTGAATCACTCCGAACAGAAAATATTCTACATGAATCATTCGCATCTATGCAAGTGCTGCGTGAACCAGTCGACTCACTCTTGCGTGAATAACTCTGAACAAAAACACTTCTGTGTGAACCACTGCACTCACTCTTGCGTGAATCACTATATGAACCACTACACTCACTCACAGCTATGCAAATACTGCATGAATCGCTCCACTCACTCTTACGTGAATCACTCCGTGCAAAAAATATTAAGCGTGAACCACTCCAGAAATATTCTCTGTGACTCACTCACATCTATGCAAATCCTACATCAACCCCTCCACTCACTCTGGCGTGAATTACTCCGAACAGAAAATATTCTGCGTGAATCACTCCACTCACTCCTGCGTGAATCACTCCGAACAGGAAATATACTACCTAAACCACTCGGGTAATATTACTTTGGACGGCCACGAATAGAGTGGTTGTAAATACATGTTTTTTGAAGGTTGTTTAACACTATTCTGTTTATATTTTGTTATTTAAATCATCTTTATTGATTTTTCAATGAATTTACTCCCGGCCACCGCACTCAGTCATGCTTCCAGGACCGTGACGTGGACACGGCGGGGCATTGGTCCCAAAAATGTTTGGGAGTTAATGCAATAAATTGCCAATAACCCCAAATTGTAAGGAGAACCCCTCCTGTAAGATGTATTTACACCNAATAGAGTGGTTGTAAATACATGTTTTTTGAAGGTTGTTTAACACTATTCTGTTTATATTTTGTTATTTAAATCATCTTTATTGATTTTTCAATGAATTTACTCCCGGCCACCGCACTCAGTCATGCTTCCAGGACCGTGACGTGGACACGGCGGGGCATTGGTCCCAAAAATGTTTGGGAGTTAATGCAATAAATTGCCAATAACCCCAAATTGTAATGAGAACCCCTCCTGTAAGATGTATTTACACCCTCAGTAGTGTAACAATCTTTCGATGAGGTTATTTCACAAACAACTCCTCCGTCCTTCTAACGGTACATTTATAAAATTAAATTTGTTGGAAGAGAACATTTATTTTATTTCCTTCTTCCATTACGCCTCACCTGCTGTTATTTATTTGTTTCACATGAGATTGTATTTCCAGTCTGTCAGATATTCGTTTTTGGGTCTAATATTCATAAAATTTCAATAAAAATTTAAATTATTTAAAAATTCAAAATTTGAAAATTCGGTTTGTCTGCAAATTTATTTTAAATTGTCTAGTAAAATTCTAAATTGCACTGGCTCAATGGTAGACAGATGTTGGAGAAACTTTTTGTTAATCTCTTCAGGTTTAAATAATTTCTTAAACACAAACTCTGCATAGTATAGTGGATAATATTCTTTTTTACCTCCTTTTCGAGGGATTTCTCTTTTAATGTTGTTCCACATTGACTCAATATTTTGAGTGTGTGTATTGTCATCTGGATCCACAAAATTGTATTTGTGGTTTACATATTTATGTACGTACCCATGGTTGGTGATCCGTCTGTATGCGGCCCAACCATCTGTGTGTATGGTAGTACCCAGATGTACATTATCCTTAATATGTCTTATGAGTGTGTCTGAAGTTCTGTCTTCTATTACGAGACTAAATGTCTCTTTAGTAGTTCTGTCTATCCCACCAAGGACCCAGTACCTTTCTTCTCTATTAATTGATTTTTCCCCTGGACCAAACCTAGTTTCATCGATTTCAACTATATGGTTGATGCCCCCCAGTTTTTGTTTATTTTTATCTATATATACTTTACAAGTTAACCTGAATATTTTATTCAGATTGACTATAGATTTCTCTGATAGTCTTAGCTCTCCAGCTAGAAACCTCTGTGTTGTGCTGAGACTGAGTTTAAATGCAAAAAATTTGAAAACAGTGATTTTTATTTTAATAAAATCAAAAATTGTATTGAAGTAAACTTTTATTTTAAAATTGCAATTTATACGTTCATTATTATTATTGTGTTCTCTATTTGACAAAACAGAGCGTCTGCATCTGAAGTACAAACTGTCTAGGTTTAACCTCAAATCAGACTCACATGTGGGACATTTTAATTTATCATTCAAGATGTTGTATTTTATTAATAATGGGATCAAAGTTTTTTTCTGAGTTTGAAGCTATTAGAAATTCTGTGAAATTCATGTTTAAAATTTAGAGTTCCTACCTTATTTATTTGAAAATAATAGAAATTAAGCAGAAGCAGAGAAAAGAACATGTGCACATGCAGAAGTCCAAGCGTAGAGAGAGCTGCGCGCATGCGTAGCGAGACCTCGAGGTGGGGTGTTGGAGATAGCCCACAGACATATGTCGGGTGTCATTTTTCGTTGGTATTGGTTCATGGAAGGTGTGAAAAGAGTTCAAAATAATTAGTATGTTGACTTAAGATTTTTTCAAAAAATTATTGTCATTGGCCGCTGAAAGTAATATAACCCACTCTACTCACTCTTGCGTGAATCACTGCAACTACATTACCTGGTTCCCTGCGGGTCTCATTCACTGCACTATCTACATGCCCAATGAACTACTCCGTGCCTGCGTGAATCACTCAGAAAATCCCATGGAGTGTACGGAGTGTACCGGAGGGATTCACGCGGGAGTGTGAATAGCCACTGCCAAAAAAAAGTTTTTATTCCAAGCTATATCCCTGGCGGACCAAGTTGATAGTTGGAGTCTCGATAATTTCCTGTGTTTGAGAGGAATTAAGATTTAGTTGAGAGTTGGAGTGACGGGGCCTAGAGTGCATTCTATGCTAGTCGCTCTCTTTACAATCAACTTTTGAGATACTTGACAATTGGATTTTTTATTCCTAGTGACCTCTCCATTTTCAATCACCTTTTTTCAGAATTGGACATTTAATTTTTGATTTTTGATTCTCAAATGTCTTTCAATCGGCTCAACTTTTTCAGAGTTGAAAATCCGAGTTTTCTTGAAAACAGGGCTTTTGATTCTCAACTGTCTCTTCATTTACTCTCAATTTTTTTAGGAGTTGAGAAGACAATTTGTTTTTTGAAAATAAGATTTTTGATTCTCAACTGTTTCTCAATTGAATCTCACCTTTCTTTAGAGTTGAGAGTTTGGATTATCGATTCTCAATTGTCTCTCAATCTACTCTCAACTTTTTTGAGAGTCGAGAGTCGGATTCTTTATTTTTGATTCTGCAATGTCTCTTACTCAATTCTCAACTTTTTTGAGTACTGGGAGTTGGATTATTGATTCTCAATTGTCCCTCAATCTACTCTCAACTTTTTTGAGAATTAAGAGTTGAATTTTTGATTATCGATTCTCAAATGTCTTTCTATCTACTCTCAACTTTTTTGGGAGTTGAAAGTTGGATTGTTGATTCTCAATTGTCCCTCAATTGACTCGACTTTATTTAGAGTTGAGAGTTGGATTGTTGATTCTCAATTGTCTCTCAATTTACTCTCAACTGTTTTGAGGGTTGAGAGTTGAATTTTTCATTTTTGATTGTAAAATATCTCTCAATCGACTCTCAACTTTTTTTGAGAGTTGGATTATCGATTCTCAATTGTCTCTCAATCTACTCGCAACTTTTTTAAGAGTTGATAATTTGATTTTTTTTTTTAATAGGATTTTTCATTTTGAAATGTCTCTCACTCGACTCTCGACTTTTTTGAGAGTTGAGAACTGAACTATCGATTCTCAATTATCCCTCAATCTACTCCCAATTTTTTTGGGAGTTGAGAGTTGGATTTTTTATTTTTGGTTCTGGAATGTTTGTCACTCGACTCTCAATTTTTTTTTAGAGTTGATTCTCAATTATCTCTCAATCTACTCTCAATTGTCTCTCGTTCGACTCTCAAGTTTTTTTACAGTTGAGAGTTGGATTATTGATTCTCAATTCTTTCTCAATCTACTCTCCATTTTTTTTTTGGTGTCGAGAGTTGCATTATTGATTCTGTATTGTCCCTAAATCTAGTTTCAACTTTTTTGAGAGTTGAGAGTTGATAGTTGAATATTGATTTTCAATTATCTCTCAATTTACTTTCAACTCTTTTGAGAGTTGAGAGTGGATTTTTGATTCTTGATTCTCAAATGTCTCACAATCGACTCTCAACTTTTTTGAGAATTGAGTACCGGATTATTGATTTTCAATTGTCTCTCAATCTACTCCAAACTTTTTTGGGAGTTGAGAGTTGGATTATTGATTCTCAATTGTCTCAATTGGGACAATTGAGGTTGAAAAATGCAATTCTCAACTCTCAAAACAATTGAGAACGAAAGAACAATTGAGAACGAAAAATCCCATTTTCAACTCTCAAAAGAGTTGAGAGTAGATTGAGTGACAATTGAGAGTCAGTAATGCAACTCTCAACTCTTAAAAAAGTTGAGAGTCGATTGTGAGACATTTGAGAATCAAGAATCAAAAATCCAACTCTCAACTCTCAAANTTAATATAGAATGATCGTGTCAAAACCGATCTTGTAGAGGTTTTGGACATCACACAACCTACTCTCAATTGTCTCTCGTTCGACTCTCAAGTTTTTTTACAGTTGAGAGTTGGATTATTGATTCTCAATTCTTTCTCAATCTACTCTCCATTTTTTTTTTGGTGTCGAGAGTTGCATTATTGATTCTGTATTGTCCCTAAATCTAGTTTCAACTTTTTTGAGAGTTGAGAGTTGATAGTTGAATATTGATTTTCAATTATCTCTCAATTTACTTTCAACTCTTTTGAGAGTTGAGAGTAAATTGAGAGGTAATTGAAAATCAATATTCAACAATCAACTCTCAACTCTCAAAAAAGTTGAAATTAGATTCAGGGACAATAGAAAATCAATAATGCAACTCTCGACACCAAAAAAAATGGAGAGTAGATTGAGAAAGAATTGAGAATCAATAATCCAACTCTCACCTGTAAAAAAACTTGAGAGTCGAGCGAGAGACAATTGAGAGTAGGTTGTGTGATGTCCAAAACCTCTACAAGATCGGTTTTGACACGATCATTCTATATTAATAAAGCCAAACTCCGTGAGCCATAAGCTCAAAACTGCAACATCAGCAGCGCGCAAGACAAAACACCGTTGAACGCCCTGTTCATGGTCACGGATTGACGCCAACCGGACAATGAATCAGCAGCAAAAGAATCACGCGCTGCCAAAACCGCTGAAATGACAGTTTCTACCCCCCGTTAATAAAGAGTAGGAATATCACGCGATGATCTCCACCAATCAGGTGAGAGTTCTGCCACTCCCAAAAACCAACGCGCTCTGGAAAGAAGAGCGAGGAAGCCAGTTTGCAACCAACCGCAGAACGTTTGACTTGACTTGGTGGAAATCAATTGCGGAATTGATCAGATCATTTCGGACCTCCCATACTATCACGCGAAAATTAATCGATATAGTGCGCGGTAAACTATTCGAAACAGTAATAGCCAAACGGTCGAAATTGAACAGGGACATGGAGTCCTTTAATCAAAAGTAGCAATATTTCTTGCATATTAAGAGGACTGGTCAAGCAGTGCTGTGTGTGTGAGCATTCTCAACCAAAAACAATAACTGAAAATCTGTGAAAATTAACATTAAGCAAGTGGATGAACGCGATGCGATAAGAAGTATCCATAAAAGAATCAAAGAAACTCCGATTCTGGTGGAGAAGGAAGATTGTATCCCCGAAGGATCCACAACTGGGAACTCAAGGAATAATTCTAAACAACATTAACCTTTGTGAGTTACAAGAAAATACTCTCCAAAATTCTGAAACCCAAATATTTCGACCGTTTGGCTATTACTGTTTCGAATAGTTTACCGCGCACTATATCGATTAATTTTCGCGTGATAGTATGGGAGGTCCGAAATGATCTGATCAATTCCGCAATTGATTTCCACCAAGTCAAGTCAAACGTTCTGCGGTTGGTTGCAAACTGGCTTCCTCGCTCTTCTTTCCAGAGCGCGTTGGTTTTTGGGAGTGGCAGAACTCTCACCTGATTGGTGGAGATCATCGCGTGATATTCCTACTCTTTATTAACGGGGGGTAGAAACTGTCATTTCAGCGGTTTTGGCAGCGCGTGATTCTTTTGCTGCTGATTCAT
>NW_021680603.1:0-28465 GCF_001412515.2 Diachasma alloeum | reverse complement strand
TGAACAGGGACATGGAGTCCTTTAATCAAAAGTAGCAATATTTCTTGCATATTAAGAGGACTGGTCAAGCAGTGCTGTGTGTGTGAGCATTCTCAACCAAAAACAATAACTGAAAATCTGTGAAAATTAACATTAAGCAAGTGGATGAACGCGATGCGATAAGAAGTATCCATAAAAGAATCAAAGAAACTCCGATTCTGGTGGAGAAGGAAGATTGTATCCCCGAAGGATCCACAACTGGGAACTCAAGGAATAATTCTAAACAACATTATCCTTTGTGAGTTACAAGAAAATACTCTCCAAAATTCTGAAACCCAAATAGATCAACCTTCAAAGTTTCTCAGGAACTCTCTAGGGATTTCCATTCCATTAATTAATTATTTTTATTTGCAAGTAAATCTAGTATGATCAAGAGGAATTCCAATTGTAATTAATCGAGAATATAAAAATTAATATCTACTTTAACCGTAACTCGAAATCTTTTGATTCCATCATCCTAAACTTCCTCCCTCATTCCTCATCTTTGATCTATAGTTTTCAACCAGGTAAGAACGAAAAAGCAAACCTTGCGTCGTGTAAAAATAATCTCCAAAAATATAAGAATATTCAGCTCCATTCTGCATTGCAACTTTAGCTTGTCATATTGTTATACTAAAGATTCTAGCTCCTATTCTCCGCACTTTAAAGGTGTCCTCCGACGCTGAAACGCCTCCGGACATAACAGTTGAGTGACAATTGAGAGTCAGTAATGCAACTCTCAACTCTCAACTCTCAAAGAAGTTGAGAGTCGATTGCGAGACGTTTTAGAACCAAAATCCTATTTTCAAAAACAAAAAAAAATCAATTTCTCAATTCTGAAAAAAAGTCGCGAGTCGAGCGAGAGACATTTCAGAACCAAAAATAAAAAACCCAACTCTCATCTCTTAAAAAAGTTGAGAGTACATAGACATTTGAGAATCAAGAGTCAAAAATCCAACTCTCAATACTCAAAGAAGTTGAGAGTCGATTGCGAGACTTTTGAGAGCCACAATTCCTATTTTCAAAAACAAAAAAATATAAATTTCTCAATTCTCAAAAAAAAGTCGCGAGTCAAGTGAGAGACATTTTATTTTTTCAGAACCAAAAATAAAAAACCCAACTCTCAACTCTCAAAAAAGTTGAGAGTAGATAGAGCGACATTTGAGAATCAAGAATCAAAAATCCAACTCTCAATTCTCAAAAAGTTGAGCGTAGATCAAGACATAATTGAGAATCAATAATCCAACTCTCAACTCTCCAAAAAATTGGGAGTAGATTGAGAGACAATTGATAATCGATAATTCAATTCTCAAATCTCAAAAGATTTGAAAGTAGATTGAGAAAAAATTGAGGGTCAATAATCCAAGTCTCAAATTCCAAAAAATGTCAGAGTAGATTGTGAGATAATTGAGAATCTATAATTCAATTCTCAACTCTCAACAAAATCAAGAGTAGATCGAGAAACAATTGAAAATGAAAAATCCAATTCTCAACTCTCAAAAGACTTGAGAGTAAATTGAGAGACAATTGAGAATGAGTAATCCAAATCTCCACTCTCAAAAAAGTTGAGAGTAAATAAAGAGACAATTGCGAATCAATAATCTGATAGTCAACTCTCTAAAAAGTTGAGAGTCGATTGTTAGATATTTGAGAAGCAAAAATCCTCTTTTCAAAAAAAAAAAAAATTCTGAACTCTCAAAAAAGTCGAGAGTCAAGTGAAAGACATTTCCGAACCAAAAATAAAAAACCCAACTCTCAACTCTCAAAAAAGTTGAGAGTAGATTGAGAGACATCTGAGAATCAAGAATCAAAAATCCAACTCTCAATTCTAAAAAAAAGTTGAGAGAATATTGAGGGATAATTGAGAATCAATAATCCAGCGCTCAACACTCAAAAAAAGTTGAAGGCGATTGAGACACATTTCAGAATCAAAAATAAAGAATCCAACTCTCAACTCTCCAAGAAGTTGAGAGTAGATTGAGAGACAATTGAGAGTCAATAATTCAATTCTCAACTCTAAAGAAAGTCGACAATCAATTGAAAGACAATTGAGAATCAAGAATCCAACTCTCAACTCTCAAAAAAGTTGAGAGTGGATTGAGGAACAATTAATAATCAATAATCCAACTTTCAACTCTCAAAAAAATTGGGAGTAGATTGAGAGACAATTGATAATCGATAATTCAATCCTCAAATGTCAAAAGATTTGAGAAAAGATTGAGAGACAATTGAGAATCTATAATTCAATTCTCAACTCTCAAAAAAAATCGAGAGTAGATTAATAAACAATTGAGACCGAAAAATCCAATTCTCACCTCTGAAAAGAGTTGAGAGTACATTGAGACATAATTGAGAATCAGTAATCGAACTCTCCTCCCTCAACAAAGTTGAGAGTAAATAGAGAGACAATTGCGAATCAATAATCTAATACTGAACTCTCTAAGAGGTTGAGAGTCGATTGTTAGACATTTGAGTATCAAAAATCCTATTTTCAAAACCAAAAAAGAACAAATTCTGAACTCTCAAAAACGTCGAGAGTCGAGTGAGAGAAATTTCAGAGCCAAAAATAAAAAACCCGACTCTCAATTCTCAAAAAAGTTGAGATTATATGGAGAGACATTTGAGAATCAAAAATCCAACTCTCAATTCTCAGAAAAGTTGAGAGTAGATTGAGAGACAATTGAGAATTAATAATCCAACTCTCAACTCTAAATAAAGTCGAGAGTCAAATGAGAGACCGTTGAGAATCAAAAATCCTATTTTCAAAAACCAATCGGATTCTCAACTCTCAAAAAAGTCGAGAGTCAATTGAAAGACATTTGAGGATCAAAGATCAAAACTAAAATTTTCTATTCCGAAAAAAGCTGATTGAAAATAGAGAGGTTATTAGGAATAAAAAATCCAATTGTCAATTTTCTAAAAAGTTGATTGTAAAGAGAGCAGCTAGCATAGAATGCACTCTAGGCCCCGTCACTCCAACTCTCAACTAACTCTCAATTTTCTCTCAAACATAGGAAATTATCGAGAATCCAACTGTCAACTTGGTCCGCCAGGGGCTTGGAAAAAAAATATTTTTTTTAGTAGACAAATCTAAAAATGTGGGGTTTCTACTCCCCCTCCCCCTGTAGCGTCGCGCTACACATACACCAACGCGTAACCGCGCACTCAACGACAGGACAATACCAGATAAGTATCCTGTTTATTATCTAGAAGATTTTGCTGCCAACCTTCATGGCAAAACAATCTTTTCCACCATAGATTTGGTTAAAGCCTTCAACCAAATTCCAGTGGCACGCGAAGACGTCCAGAAAATGGCAATAATCACGCCATTTGGACTCTTCGAATTCCCATACATGACATTTGGCCTCAGAAACGCAGCTCAGACATTCCGACGTCTGATCGACGAGGTCACACGCGATCTACCATTTTTGTTCCCGTACATAGACGACATCTTGGTAGCATCGGAAAACGCGGAGCAACATCGCGAGCACCTGAGGATCCTCTTCCAACCACTCCAGGACTACGGGCTGATAATCAACGTCGCCGAATCAGTCCTCGGACAGCCAGAGGGACTTTTCCTCGGACACATGATCAACGCTCAAGGAATCAAACCCCCCAAGGATCGAGTCAACGCGATCCTGGAGTTCACAAGGCCAACAACGGTTAAATCGCTACGCAGATACCTCGGAACTCTAAATTTCTACCGGAAGTTCATCAAGGGAGCAGCAGAAATCCTCGCCCCGCTGAACGCCGCGACTCAGAGGACGAACGTCAAGGGAAAGCAACCAGTAGCCTGGTCTCCAGTCCTTGAAGAAGCATTCACGCGCAGCAAGCAAGCGCTAGCAGAAGCCACTCTGTTGTCTCATCCAAATATCGAGGCAGAGTGGGCTATCTTCACAGACGCGTCGGATCAGGAGATCGGCGCCGTTCTACAGCAGGAACACCACGGTTCCTGAGACAACAGGTCTGCAGCTCGCTGCACTCAATGGCTCATCCTGGACCCAAAGGCACGCGGAAACTCGTGACACAACGCTGCGTGTGGCCTGGTATAAACAAAGACTGTGCCCAATGGACCAAACACTGCCTGGAGTACCAGAAAAACAAGATAACGCGACACACGGTCACACCAATAGCTAACATCGAGACACCGTCACGACGATTCGAACACATACACGTCGATTTAGTCTCTTTTCCTGCCTCAAAAGGACACAGCTGGTGCTTGACCATCGTCGACAGATTTACGCGATACCCAGAAGCAGTTCCACTGATCGACTCGAGGATGCCAACAGTAGTCAATGCGATTCTTTATCACTGGATCGCGCGCTTCGGCATCCCCGTGAAAATTACATCTGACCAGGGCGGTCAATTCTTCTCAGACATCTTCAAGGAGCTTACGCGAATTCTGGGCACCGAGAGGTTAATGACGACGCCATTCTATCCTCAATCAAACGGCATGGTTGAGAGAATACATTGCCAACTGAAAGCAGCACTGCGATGTCATGGCGAAGCTTGGTACGACGCACTTCCCCTCGTACTTCTAGGGTTGAGATCCGCGTGGAAAGAGGACCTTCAAACGACTCCCGCCGAGCTAACATACGGGGAACCGATCTGTCTACCCGGAGAATTCCTCATCCCATCGAACCAACAAGCAGCAGCACCGGAATTGGTGAGAAATCTACGCGAGCATTTCCGCAGGATCGCACCGACTCCCGCTGCACATCACGGTACACGTTCAACATTCATCTTCAAGGATCTAGCGACGTGTACACATGTTTTTGTCCGCGATGACCACGTGCGAATGGCATACCGATCACCATACATCGGCCCATGCCGCGTAATCAGTCGTCATGACAAATACTTCGTCCTTTGGTACAAGTCCGGAGGATTGGGTAACTACAAGAATACACCGATCTCCATCGACTGACTGAAACCAGCGTACGTACTGCCGGAGGAAATGGACCAGGTCCAAGGACAGCCTCCACCGCCAGACGTACCAGAAGAGCCTCAACAACAACAGAATCAGCCGCGGCCGAGCACGAGCACCGTGAACAGGACTCAGAGGTCGAGGAGACGCGTAAACTTCGCGAACAGACCGACAATCGACGTCTATACTATCTAAATTTCCTCATCAAAAATTTTTTTTTCTTTTCACCTGCTTATTACATTTCACCTGTTCCGAGATTTATCTTTTTCTGTTGCAGTGCTGAAAAACTACCTTTTTTCACTTAAGCAGGGGAGTCATGTAGCGTCTCGCTACATACACACCAACGCGTAACACACGCACGGATACGATAACGCTGAGAGACAACTGGACATCGGTGACATCATCGCGCTCTGTCACGCGCCCAGTATAAAATACCTCTCGCTCGCATCTATTGTCACGCGTATCCAAATTCCCGTCTTACGCGATCTATTATAGTCAGTAGAGTCTAACACTGACCTCCGATCAGATCACTTTGATTATTCTCTCTCTTTTGTATATATATTCTAAAAGTCTTGATTAAACTGTAAGTTAAATACTAATTACATTTGTTAGTGAATTGTTGCCTCCCTCAACAACCTCAATTCCTACACCTCCTCGCCCCTTTGCCCTACCCTCGATGAGTCGAATATTTTTAGGGGAGTTGAGGGGGAGTCCCTGAACATTTTGTACTCAAAAAATTTGGTCAATTTCTCACCCTCATAATTAATTTTTTTTTACTAGAAAAATCGAAAAATGTGGGGTTTGACCACCCCTCGCCCCTTTGCCCTACCCCCGATGAGTTAAGTATTTTTAGGGGGGTTAAGGAGAAGCCCCTGAACATTTTTTAGTCAAAAAATTTAGTCACATTGTCACCCTGATAATAAAATATTTTTTTTACTAGAAAAATCGAAAAATATGGGGTATGACCCCCCCTCGCCCCTTTGCCCTACCCTCGATAAGTCGAATATTTTTAGGGGAGTTGAGGGGGAGCCCCTAAAGATTTTTTATTCAAAAAATTTAGTCAATTTGTCACTTTTACAATAAAAATATTTTTTTCACGAGAAAAATCGTAAAATGTACGGTTTTACCCCCCCTCGCTCTTTTGCGCTACCAGCGATGAGTCGAATATTTTTAGGGGGATTGAGGAGCAGCCCCTGAACATTATTTTTTCAAGAAATTTAGTCGAGTTGTCACCCTTATAATTAAAATTTTTTTTTTACTAGAAAAATTGAAAAATATGGGGTCCCCCCCCCCCCCTCCTCGCCCCTTTGCCCTACTCACCACGACTGGAATATTTTTTGGAGGTTGAGAGGATGCCCCTGAACATTTTTTAGTTGAATAATATAGTTAGGTTGCCACCCTTATAATCAAAATATTTTTTTGTGTAGAAAAATCTACATATGTATGGTTTTCACCCCCCTCCCTCGCCCCTTTACACCGTTTCGAACGAGTCAAATCTTTCTGTTTCGCGGCACCCCCTCAACCACCCAAAAAGGATTCGACTCCCCCGCACCGCCACCGATCGACTTTAACCCACCGTTTCCCCAACGCTAACCCTCTTCTCAAACCTTTTCATCCCCCCTTCGCCCCCAAATGGCAATCTGACATCATTGCATATCAGATGGTCGTTTCATCACGGGAGAGAGTGAGACAGTCATAAAAATGACCGTTTCACTCCTATTTATGCGCTGTGACATATGAGACGCACCCGAGGGCCCATTCTGCTACGTACGATTCTGAAGCAAACTCCACATCAACTCGGCTTATTTCAGAGTTGATGGTAGCGACATCTGCCAGATTTCAGTGGGGCTAAAATATCCTGAAATTGACAGGTGATCAGCTCAATTACGGGCATACTTCTAGCGGGCGGAAAAACGCATGAACAAATCCAATATTTTGACCAAATGAAAAGTCAGAATATCCGAGCTGTCGGCAATTATGTCTCAAGTGTGTGTTGCTTCCGTGCGAATTATAATTAGTGTTTGTTTTAGGGGCAGAATTGAGCCGCCACATTGTGTTGTGAACTGAAAAATTTGGTGAATTTAGTGGTGCATTATATCCTCATAACTATATGCTAATCATTATTACTCGCCCCCGAGACCTAATTGCCGACATGTGACAGGTTATGTCCTTTCCTTTGACCCTTAAATTATAATTTTACATTCATTTTTCCGTCCACTATTAGTATGCCCGTAAACGGCATGGACACAGTAGGCAATAGACCTTTTCATTCTCGAAATCTAGGGAAATATTTATTTCGTTCATTCAACGAATAAATCTCCGAAAAAACCATGGAAAATTCTGATAAATATTGAACTTCACAATGATATATACTTGAGCGCTGAAAAACCATGATTTATATGTAAATTCGATAAAGTGTCCGCAAATCCTAGGGGAATTAACATGGGAAAAATGTGTCCGCAAAACTAGTGACTCTCAGAATGAAAAGGTCTATTACACACAAAGCAATAGAACACAGAATCCCTAGATTTCGGCAGTTGAACACATGAGGATTGACTAAAGTAGCGGCTCAGTTCTGCAGGGGCAGGTGACCCCAAGCTGAAATAGTAAGTGACCCATGGGAGGGATGGCGCCACGGTCGATTTAGGCCTCCGGGCGAGCGGGATCTGCCGGTAACTCGTCGTAGCAGTCTCGCTTTCACAGGGACAAGTTCAAGGGGGGATCTTTGTTCTCCTTGTGCTTAATATTTTTTTCATGTTGTGACGAATTGGCTTCGTTTTAGTCCTTGATTGGACGTGTGGAGAAAATAAATAATTAAACATAAATAATAGGCGCACGCTCCGGTCACTAGAGTTATAAGGTTATGAATGATTGGGATTGAGTGAATGGGATTAAGAATGTCAGCGAGGAGTCCTGGCTCATTTCGTGATCATCGAGGGATCATTAATCACCGGAGAGAATCATCAGCCGGCCTGGTAAACGAGTAACACCATCCGGAAGCCAAAAATTTCACCACCAAAACACCAGAGGTTCCCCTATTTACTCTCGGGATACGGACACATGTCAATACGGTGTCAACCGGAGGATTTTGGATCTCGGGAGGGCCCTGAAACACACTACCAAGGCGCAGCACGTTACGGGCCCACCCAACCTAATCAGTGACATGCACAACACAATCGATTCATGCACGAGACAATTGGCTATACCGGAAAGACGTCAGATACCCCCTGACACCGGAGATCCACACCTGAAGGAGTAGAAGGCGCCACCGCACAGCACGTGGCTGACGATATCATGTCATTGGGGCCAGGATTGGCCAATAATTCAAATCCGGGTCAATGTCAAGGGCCGAGAGAAATGCAGCGAGAGAGCCTAAAACGGAGAGGGCGATTATTACTTCCGTCTTCTCCATCATCACTTCCACCTCTACTGTCAATCGCTTTGCATCGCTTTAAGTTTCTCTAATTTTCATATCTAATGTGTGGGTCCCATTAAGAAGTTTTTCGTGCAAACTAGACAAAGGAGGTGGGAACCAGGTTCTCCGGACCTTATCCGGAAGTTTTTGAAGCGACTGAGGGCAATTTCGAGGCGAAATACTGGCGGCGAATATCCAGGCGAATATTCTTTTCATCGGGCGAACACGTGGCGAGGGAAAGAGTCGAGGCGTAATATTGAGTCAGGACTAGTGATTAGAGTGAGTGTGCACATATTAAATATTGTCATTGGTGCGACGGGGTTATTAGTGAGTACGAGAGCATTTTGGGGCTCATTGAAACTCCTGTCAGCTTCTCTGGCAGGAGGAAACTCAATGTGAACGGAGACTATCAACTCCATCTTGATAAAACCGCGTGGCCGTCGAGTCGGTGCATACCGGAGCGAAATACAATAATTTATTGTCAGCGTTACTAGCGTCTTGGCTACAGATAATATTGGGACAAATCAATTGGTATTGAATAGGGATTATTCTACTCATTTATCATTCGGATTTAGTATTGTATTCTTCATCTTTCTATTTTGTCTGATTGTTCTCCGGAGGCTCGAGTGAAAGAGAAAGATATCGTGGCTAGTATCGCAGATAACAGGCATTTCGGAAGCCCAGGCGGTGTCTACGGACCTGCTCACCGTACATTTGCCATTGAGAAATTAATAAATGAACAACTGAGCCTCTTCAGTGTTTCTCCGGATAGCAATTCAACAAATATCTTTGGTTCCTAATTCTTTTGGATTATATCGAGTCGGTTGGACCGGAGTTTCCGGCACTTTGTATTATTATTATTATCATTTTTGATTATTCTTCTCTTTTATTTTCCTTATTGAATGAGAGTATCATTTAATTTCTATTGTTATTATTCTGGGTGACGACCCGCATTTATGGAATTCCTTTGTTTTTCTCTTCTAAAATCATTTTATATCAAGTCTCGAGAATATAGACCTATCAGTTAGTCAATAATCTTTTTATTTACTGAACAATATCCTCTCCTCCAAAGATATAGGGTGAATAACTTAGATCAAGCACGAGCACACCGGACAACAAATAGGTAACGGTGTACATTGCACTGCGTGCGTCTGAATGGTGAAGAGTTCTCAGGAAAGTGTTGTTTACGAATTTCGTCCTTTATTATTGAGGATCATCTCGAGTTTACTACAGTAACCGGAATAAATATATTTTGAATATTCGAGAGATGAAACAATTTATGTCGATTGTCACTTGTTGTCTCAACACGCACCTTTTCACATTGCCTGATATGTTAGAAATACCAGACAATGTCACAACACGCAACCAACCTATTCGCTTTAGCGATTTGAGTCATCCGAGACTCTTGAGTTGAGATTCAATATCATCTCTGAACATTTAGTTTTTCATTGGAGAGCTTTTGAGACTTGAGATTTTTCGTTAATTGTAACAATGATTTTCAGCGATTATAAATAATAAATAAGGTCGAAATACATAATTTGAAATGGAATAAAATATAACGCATTTTTTTTTACATATAATATTTTTCATTAATCAACTATGAGAGAATAAGAAATTTTTAGCGTTAAAAAAAGAGGGAGCAAACAAAAAGAAAACTGACACTAATATATATATTTTCGTGGACGAATTAAATTTATCAGGATTTCTTATATTTTTTTTCTTCCTTTTTTCCATCTCTTAAGTTATTATTTACATTAGGAGAAAATTGAGAAATGAAAGTTTAATTGAAAACAATTAAACTTACTTGAGCAATGGGCCAAGCATATTCAATAAGGCTCCGTTGGCTGTAATGAATATGTATCAGAGAAGGTGATATAAGAATAATATAACGCGCCAGCGTGCCTACTCATAGGGTTTTTTCCTTTCATTAACTCTTTTCCCTATTTCCAACAAAGGATTGAAAATCAAACATTGGAGAACTAAAAATGTTAAAATATCTCTGTCCATAGGTAAAAAGGCACTGGCTGGAGGCCTAGTTATCTAATTAATTTTTCAAGACTTACAATTGTATTACAAAGCTACAAATGTGTATATAGTCAATAAAGAAATTTATTGAAGCGAAAAAGCTAAAGCCAAGCGCCAGCATGCCGCTAGCGTCTCAGACCCTCATGCTCAAGCTGTCGGTTCGATTCTCCGACAACCTCATTTTTTTTTCCGGAATATTTTCTGAAAACAATAACATTATTTAAAAAGAAGAAAAGAGCGAAACGATAATCAATCATGTATTTTTTTACTGAGTTTTATAAGGTATAAATATCACTCAGCGCCATTAAAATTACATTTCGCACAAAATTATTACTTTTTTAAACATTCGTTATTTACAAATACATAATTGAAGTAATTTTCTTCAACTATACGTCCGGAAACCTAATTTTTTTAGGCATGAATTGGATTTTTGATGAAATTCTGAATATTTGTGGGTATATTTTTAAAAGATAAAACAGCTGGATAAATCTAAACACTTTAATCAAAATATTTTATTTACAATTATTATTTTACGAATACTTCAATAAAAACGGCTAAATCGTCTAGCGCCTCTGATGAGGACTTCGTCTACTTCTTCGACTTCAATATGCATCTAATCGTTCCCGCCAATGAACTGCCCTCCTCGTTGTACCCTCATCCCTTAAATGCACTCCTTCGTCCCTCCTAGCGTCCTTCCCCCACTACTACGCACTTTCTGGGCCTCACTCGCCATCTCCATATTTGGAAGTTTTACCGAAACGTGGCAGCGTGGGTCAGCTAGGGGGTCATGCGTCATCAATGAGTGTGCTACGGCGTTACCGTAATAAAACTATAAAACTGTACGTCTAGACTTACCTCCTACCTTAATAAAATATTTTCCTTAACGTCTGAAATACTTTACAATGTAACTACCCTCGCGTAGTTCCCCAACGTCTAGACTATCTAAACTAAACTGTATACGTAATTCCCCATGATCGAGACACCTAAAATTTTCGTCACTACATATTAATAAATTTATTACGATTCCGAACAAATCCTTTACATGATGGAAAATCGTTTGTCATTCAAATATAAACCTGCAAAGTTTAAATAGTAGAAACATTGTGAAAAGTTTGGAAATTTACAGTCAAATGGGGCTCAAATGGAAGCTCTTATATTATAACACGCTAGCGCCTCCGAGTCTCATGCTGGAGTGAAAAAAAACATGATTAAACATGAAAAAACTCTCACGTTGGAGTTGTCGCTTCGATTTGTCGACATTCCAAATTTTTTTTCTCGCAAATTTATTGTCCAATGGAAATAAAAGTCATTTAAAGAATTTAATTCTCAATTGATTGACACCGATTCCATTTCTAGAACTCAATTAAAAGAGAAGAAATACATTTTCGAAGCAAGGAGTGACTGCGGACAAGTTCTCTCCGTTAAAAAGTTCTTTTCTCCCCCCCCCCCTAATTGAGATGAAGTTATGAAACCAATGCCGATCGATCATGAATTGAATTCTCAATAAATGACACCGGTTTCATTCCTTAACCTCAATAAGGAGAAAAGGAATGAATTTTCAAAAGTGTGGAGTAACCCCGAACGGTTCTCCGCCGTCGAGTGCGTCCGGAGGGGCTCCCCGATTAGAAAATTCATTTCTCCCCCCCCCCTAATTGGGATGAAAGAATGGAACCGACGCTAATCGACCGAAAATTGAATGGTCCATAAATGACGGCGGTTTCATTCCTTAATCTCAATAAGGAGCGGAGGAATGAATTTTCAAAGCGCCGAGTAACCCCGAATGATTCTCCGGCGTCGAAGGAGTCCGGAGGGGCTGCCCAATTTGAAAATTCGTTCCTCCCCCCCCCTAATTGGGATGAAGGAATGAAACTCACGCTGATCGATCGAGAATTAAACTCTCCTCAAATGACGGCGGTTTCATTCCTTAATCTCAATAAGGAGTGGAGGAATGAATTTTCAAAGCGCCGAGTAACCCCGAACGGTTCTCCGGTGTCGAGCGAGTCCGGAGGGGCTGCCCGATTTGAAAATTCATTACTACCCCCCGAATTGGAATGAAGAAATAAAACCAACGCTGATCGACTGAAAATTGAGTTCTCAAAAACAGACAGCGGTTTCATTTCTTAATCTCAATAAGGAGAAAAGGAATGAATATTCAAAAGCGCGGAGTAACTTCGGACAAGTTCTTCTCATTCTGAAATTCATTTCTCCCCTCTCTAATTGAGATGAAGGAATGAAAGCAACGCCTATAGATCGAGAATTATAATATACAATGCATAACACTGGTTTCATTCCTTAATCTCAATTAGGAGCGGAGGAATGAATTTTTGAATGAGAAGCACTTGTCTGAAGTTATTCCGCGCTTTGAAAGTTCATTCCTCCGCTCCTTATTGAGATTAAGGAACGAAACTGCCGTCATTTATGAAGAATCCAATTCTCGATCGATCAGCGTCGGTTTCATTCCATCATCCCAATTAGGGGGGGAGAAATGAATTTTCCAATCGGGGAGCCCCTCCGAACTCATTCGGAATCATTCCTCCGCTCCTTATTGAGAATAAGGAGTGAAACCGCTATCATTTATTGAGAATTT
Organism: Diachasma alloeum; assembly: GCF_001412515.2. Lineage (NCBI taxonomy): Eukaryota > Metazoa > Arthropoda > Insecta > Hymenoptera > Braconidae > Diachasma > Diachasma alloeum. Next base: position 15,496 of record NW_021680603.1, on the reverse strand, counting down.
AATTCTCGATCGATCCGTGTTGGTTTCATTCCTTCATCCCGATTACGGGAGTCGAAATGAAGTTTCCAATCGGGGAGTTTCTCCGCGCTTTTGAAAATTCATTCCTTTTCTCGTTATTGAGATTAAGGAATGAAACCGGTGTCATTTATTGAGAATTTAATTCTTGATCGATCGGCATCGTTTTCATAACTTCATCTCAGTTAGGAAAGGGGGGGGGGAAATTAATTTTTAAACGGAGAGAACTTGTCCGCAGTCACTCATTGCTTCGAAAATGCATTTCTCCTCTTCTAATTGAAGTCTAGAAATGGAATCGGTGTCAATTCATTGAGAATTAAATTCTGTAAACGATTTTCATTTCCATTGGACAATAAATTTGCGAGAAAAAAAATTTGGAATGTCGAAAAATCGAAGCGACAATTCCAACATGAGAGTTTTTTCATGTTTAACCATGTTTTTTTTCACTCTAGCATGAAACTCGGAGACGCTAGCGTGTTATAATATAAGAGCTTCCATTTGAGCCGCATTTGACACTAAATTTCCGACCTTTTCACAATGTTTTTATTCTTTAAACTTTGCAGGTTTGTATTTGAATGACAATCGAGATACGCGATAGCGTATCGGCCAAGAAAAGTTTTGACCGACTGAGCAAAACATCAGGCCGAACGCACCGCGTATCTATACACGAAGAAACTACCCCCTCCACTACCACCGAAACACATTTATTGAATAAAATGAAAACGTGATACCCTACGAAAAAAATAGCCTTAGTTACATCACATAAATCGGCCACGAGCTTTCCATTGATATCACTATTTTCTTTTTCGACTTAATATTAAGGAAATTACGCGCATAGCAACGGGATCATATCCACATTCTCGCATTTCACATTATCTCTGAGCAGTGTGAGATTTCGTTTTCGAAGTTGGTCGCAGTGCGCTCCAACCTCACGTGCAGAGGAGGGAGATTTGAATAGCGCAGTACTCTTTATCTCTCCTTCGTGAATTCTACTGATTTGCATTTTTTAGACTCACCATCGACTTATTGTAAAAATTAATGGAAAATTGATGAACAAGGTCATATAGCGCTGTAAAAGCGCTGTATAGTGCATATGCGCTGTATAGTGCATAGAAATTTTTCCCCTATCCTCGATTAATTTAGATTTCAACTCAGTCCGTGAATAACATGTGGGCGAGTTTATTTCTGAGGTTATTTTAAGCGGGTAATTTGCACGTTCGATTTTCTCATAAAATTCTCAAATCGAATCGGAGCATGAATTATAAATAAATGTAGGAAAGAAATGCCTTTTTTTCTTAGAGCAGAAGTGATTGAAAATAGTTTCTGTTGCGCGGAAAAAAATCAATTCGATTCATACGAAAATGATCGTGTGCTCGTTTTGGAAAAATGACTGAAATCTCCCAAAAAAACAAAAACAAATGTTTTTGCAGAAAAACTGCGCCAAGAAAAAGTTTTGTGGGGTCGTTTCTGGAAAGAAGAAACATTTTTTTCTGGAAACCACAATTCCCATAGAAATTTTGCAAAAAATAAACAAATAAAAATCAAAGCCAAGTCAAGAAATGTCCAATGGATCATGGAATGTGCTATCAGATTATTATGGGGAGGATAACTCTGAATAGAAGGATTTTCAAAAAAAATTTCATAAAATTAAAAATTCAGTAGAGACAGGATTCAAAGTTCTCGGCGCGGAGTTTTCCAACTCATTGTCTCATATCAATCTGTATCTTCTGATCCGTGCCAAGAACTTTGAATCCTGTCTCTACTGAATTTTTTATTTTATGAAGATTTTTTTGAAAATCCTTCTATTCAGAGTTATCCTCCCCATAATAATCTGATAGCACATTCCATGATCCATTGGACATTTCTTGACTTGGCTTTGATTTTTATTTGTTTATTTTTTGCAAAATTTCTATGGGAATTGTGGTTTCCAGAAAAAAATGTTTCTTCTTTCCAGAAACGACCCCACAAAACTTTTTCTTGGCGCAGTTTTTTTGCAAAAACTTTTGTTTTTGTTTTTTTGGAATCAATTTTCCATCATGTGAAGGATTTGTTCGGAATCGTAATAAATTTATTAATATTCAGAATTTTACCAAAATTCCTTTTCATGCCTTAGAAAAAAGATTTCCGGAAGGATAATTGAAGAAAATCACTTCAATTATGTATTTGTAAATAACGAATGATTAAAAAAGTTATAATTTTGTGCGAAATTTAATTTTAATGGCACTGAGTGATATTTATAAGTCATAAAACTCAGGAAGAAAATATATGATTGATTATCATTTCGCTCTTTTCTTCTTTTTAAATAATGTTACTGTTTTCAGTAAATATTCCGGAAAAAAAGTTAGATTGTCGGAGAATTGAACCGACAACTTGAGCATGAGGGTCTGTGGCGCTATCACATTTTCTGATACATACTCGTGATAGCCAATGGAGCCTTATTGAATATGTTTGTCCCATTGCTCAAGTAATTTCAATTGTTTTTAATTAAACTTTCATTTCTCAATTTTCTTCTAATGTAATTAATAACTTGGGAAATGGAAAAAGGGCATAAAAAACATGAATGTAAAAAATCCTGATAAATTTAATTCGTCCATGAAAATATATATATTAGTGTCAGTTTTCTTTTTGTTTGATCCCTCTATTTTTAACGCTAAAAATTTCTTATTCTTTCATAGTTTATTCATGAAAAATATACATAAAAAAACACGCGGTATATTTTATATCCCCCATCTCATCCCTTGTATTTACATATGGAAAAACATTCTTAATAAACTTTTTTTTATGATTATTCCATTTTAAATTATGTATTATGACCTTATTTATTATTTATAACCGCTGAATAACATGAAAAAAATATTAAGCACAATGAGAACAAAAATCCCTCCTTGAACTTGTCCCTGTGACAGCATGACTGCTACTGACGCAATGTTGCCAGACTCGAGAGGCTAGATTCTGGTATCCTCACCAAAAAATTCTGGTATCTACGGTAGAATTATGGTCTAAGAGGATGATGAAGTAGAGCCCTCTAAAAAGTGAACGAAATTAAAAAATGTTGACACGATGGGTATAGAATCTGCTGTTTATTACTTAACTTGAATATATATATTTGGCATGTGTATTAGGAATTGAACAACATTCTTAGACTACCAACTAAATAAACGTAATATCGCCTTCACTATCCTCATTAATTTGTCCGTCAACTAGATTTGTATTAATGTTAGCGAGAGGTGTACTAAAACAAGAGGTAGAAGCTTGAGACTCAATAGATAATTTTTCAGTGATTGGTTTGTTCTTCTGGCCATACAAGGTGGAACTTTTCATCCTATGCAACATTTCAGTTGATGGTTCGAATTGAGAACATCCTCCAGAAGCTAACACTCTCTAGCTGGATAAAACAAGACGATTAACCGTTCGGACTATTAGTTTATTTCTCGTCTTGGTCTTTATCAGATTGATTTTGGTGAAAATGCGTTCACTGTCAGCATTGGAGTGTGGTAGGGATAATGTGTGTAGTACGAATTTGGCCAAATTGCGGAATAAATATCCACCTCCGTCATCATCATTCTGTAGAGTTAGCAGCGTCCCCCGAAAAGCATCAGTCTCCAATTTACTCAAGTGTTCTTTGAAGATGTATGAAGGCAGTTTACGCCATTCATCATCGATCACTTGATAATTAGAACTTTGGCAGATTTTTGGTGAAGTAGACATCAATGGGAGTAGAGAGGGGACAGAATCTCTTGTCTGATGAGATAGGGCTGCGTTAGTTTTGAAGATCCAGATTCTGTCTAGGAGAGGATTTCCAAAATCATAACGCTTTTTAATCTCCAGACATGCCTGAATCAGAAAGTTTCTACACTTGCATTGAAAGAATTCTGTCAAGTCTTTCCTTTTTCTAAATACATCTTTCGTCATTTCAGTCATCACGTGAACACCCAAATACATCTGAGAAATTGGAAGTATTTGTGAAGAGTCCTGGGGGTTTATCTTCGTCAAATCATTGGAAACAACGTAATTTCTTCTTATGTAAGCGCACAGAAGCTCTTTTAACAGCTCAGTCATTTTATCATGGACGTCTGTGATGATCATTTTACATGACTGGAAATATTGATTCACTCGGGAAATTAGTTGCAGCACTCATTTCAAAAATGAAATATATAATTTAGTGAACGGGTCATGCAAATTATTATAAATAGTCTCCGCGATGACCAATTTCTCCTCAAATCTCTTCTCAGTGAAGTACAACTGTAGTGCTAACCACTGCTCAAGCATTCTTTCCACTACTGTTGATAAAGGTAACCACCGGGTTTGTGAGGGATGGAATAGGGAATGAACAGGCGAATCCGTGAAAACTTGGAACTGAGTAAAAGCAGATAATCTTTTTGAGCTTGCATGAAAAAAATTGTACACGTTCCGAGCCAGATCTTCAATTGTTCGAGGGAGGTGTTTACATGCTGCACTAGCAGCCAGATGCAGTGAGTGGCATAAACATTTGAAGATAAGAATCCATGGAAGATCTCGCTTGAGTCTGCTTGCTACCGAATTGTGCTCCCCCATCATTACGTTACAGCTATCAGATCCAAAACCAATGAAATTTTCCATTGGAATTCCTCGCGTTTTGAAGCTCTCCATGAGTAAAATATACAAATGTTCTGCAGTTGTACTCACCACAGACTTATCTTCATTGAAAACTTGTCATAGCTCCCAAAATTTACCCACAATTTTCTTCTCTGACTCGTCATAGTAACGAACTATAATGCAGCTCGATTTTGGGTTCGATATATCAGTTGACTCATCGGTGAGAATACTAAATTTTGTTGACTTCAATTTGTCTCCTGCTTCAGTTTTCTCAACCTCACTTATCAGATTCGTTATAACTGCAGTCGCTGTTGTCCTTTTCAAAGCAAGTTTCCCAGCAATTCGCGAGTCGTGAAAAACACTCTTTAAAGTATGGATCAATTTATCGACTGAACTGAGAGCAATGTTGTGTGCAGCAAAAAAACCTGTCAACTGGATCTCAGCGTTGGTCACCTCGGTGTCCAATTCTGTGGTTCAATTGCAGTCCACTGGTTTCATAAAATTCATTATTTTTGGAGTTTTAGATGCTATATGATTCTCCCTGGCTGCATGCTTCGAAGAAGCCCGATATGCGTCAATAAGACTGAGATATCAGCAGTGATGACCTTATTGCACAGTTTACACTTTGCTTTGTGCACATCGTTTGGATCTTTTGCGAGCCAATACTTGAATCGATTATCCTGTAACCAGTCACTTCGGAATTTCTGAAATGTTTTAATTCTTTTTGCTGGAGGTTTCTTCGATGGTGGAGTATCAGCCATTTCATCTTCCTCTGAGTTTGTCATGCTGGAGAAAAAATGTTCAAGAATAACCTGTAATTTCGGAATGATGCAATAATTCATGGTGAATGCCTACCTGGGAATTGCTGAGGATAATTATTTTGTGAGAGATGACGGATTAATGATGAAAATTTATTCGAGTTTGGCGGTAATGCGAGTCACTTGATACCCAAATCGGACGCCGTAGACGAGGGAATAGTTCCGTATGTATAACGATGATGGAATGTGGCAACCTAAATTCGTGCTCGGTGATTGCTCTTGCATTTTAGAAGATTGCCTCTCGTTGGTTAAAATTGTAAATTGTAGGAAATCACTTTATCTAAGCATGATTCCTCTTATAACCTACTTTACCGACGATTCAAAAATAGTCCTCTAGTTTCATGTCTATGCATTGAACTCGATAGTCTGCGGTAGTGGAAACATTCAAACAGAATAAGCGACGAATAACTTAAACTGTGCATCATTATGATCAACGTAAACAAAGCATCTTGGAATAGATAACCAAAATTTCCATTATAAGCCTATGTTGGACGAGTGTGGCTACATTGTCACAACGGATGATGGGCATTTCGTTTTTGTTCATCCCATAAGTAAGTTTTACACGTATATTATAATAGTAAAAAATCGAATTTCCTATAACCCCCTTCACACAATCAATAGCTGGTGAGATTAGTTTGATGCACATAAACAAAGTCAACTTTGATAGCGATGAATCTGAAGACGATGATTTTGAAAATCATTCGAATGCTGAAGTCACTAACCCTGATGACACATCGAATGAAGAGGATGATATAGACGAGATGGACTTTTCGGATGATGATGAAAATGGACCTTGGCAACCAATTAGAGAACTCCATGATTCAGGTTTCTAAGATCAATCAGAATGTGTGTGGTAATTCGAATAACTCTCAACCGAGGGATATAAAAATTAGGTAATATTGATATGTTGATTTTAATTTTCAGTTGTAGATGAAAGATTTCCCGATAAACCAGATCCTGACTGACAAAAGTATACATATAACCTGTAAAAAATGTAAAACAAGAATTGTCTAATAAAAACAGCATGACTCGAAAATTATGGTACAATTGTGCTACCACACGGCCGCCTTATGGTACATGGTATCGGAGGCGAAATTATGGTTGCGGTACCATTACTATCGTAGGTCTGGCAACACTGTACTGATGAGTTACCGGCACATCCAGCTCGTCCAGAGGCCTAAATCGACCGTGGCACCATCCCTCCCATGGGGCACTTACTATTTCAGATTGGGGTCACCTGCCCCTACAGAATTGAGCCTTTACTTTAGTCTATCCTCTTCGGCCAGTTCGTTGCTATGTGCATATCTTCGTAAATATTGAACGGATTAAATTAATAATTGCATCAGTGGAAAGCGGATCGGTGATTTATATAGTGTAACTAAGGACAGTTTTCGTCTAAGTGGGCGCATTTTTCAATAATTGATGGAAAATCATTTGAGGGTAGTGGAAGGGGAAGTTGTGTCATGTATAGATACTCGGCAGCTACCGTCGTTTTGTTGTGAGGTTATGAGGCGCGACTTGGCCCGATATGCTGCCGCGTATCTCGATGTATGTATGTGTGTGTGCGTACTTTTTTTCATTTTTTTTCGCAATTTTCTTTATAGCAGCTTGACGGAATTTTATGAATTTTTCCATTGATATAGAGTTTGTGAAATATTGGTATTTTTTCAAAAATCAATTTTTCGACGCTCAGTCCACGAATTGTTATCAGATTGGACTGAATCATGGCTTAAACAATTTGTATTGATAGCCTCTTGATTCTATCAGAATATGATGCGGATCGTATCTATCATTGTTGAGCTACAGCATATAGTTTGTGAGATTTTTTTTTTTTCATTTTTTTCATGATAAACTGGAAAAATTAACAGTCATATCAATGAAATCATGGCTGAAAAGGATTGTTTTGATGCTTTCTCGATGAAGTGCAAAGATGATGATAACAGCATAACTATTTATTAAGTTCCATAGTAGCAATATGAATTTTTAAGTCATATGGAGGTCATATGGGGATCTTATGGGGGTTATATGAGGTTATTTGGAAGTTATCTGAGGTCATGTGTTATCATAATCGGCTCATATGGATTGTTACAGGGTCATATGAGGTTCATATAGGGGCTGTATGAGCTCATATTGGAGTAATATGGCATTATATCGGGGTCACACGGAGTCATATGGGGGCCAAATTGGGTCATATGTACTCATATAGGGTTATATGGAGGTCATATGGGGTCATATGGAGTCATACATAGGCGTTAAATGAGAGTCATATGGAGTCATATGGTGTTATGGGGTCATACAAGGATTGCATCAGCTCATACAAGAGTCAAATGCTGTCATACAGGAATATATGGAGTGACATGCAGTCATGTGGGCTTATATAGAGTCATGTGGGGCCACATAGATGTCACATGGAGCCAGATGGGGGGTAAAATTGATGGAACTGTCAATGAGATTAAGAACAAGACGATTGGATGAACAAACAACAACTTCACTGACTCGAAATTGGATCACGATTTGATATTCAATTGAAAATCACGAAAAGAGAACACTCATTTCAAATTAAATAGTCTTGGGCTTAAAAAAAGGTAAATACAAAAAAAAACCGGACAATTGGCCGTGAATTTTTAATGATACTGCAATCGAAAATGATACTGAAAAAAATTCAGGGAAAAAAAATTGGTCACACTGGTCATGCATACATGCACACACCTACACACATCCGCCCATGCAGACCAATCTTTTTAAACAAAGGGTCGACCCTTTCGAGAAAGTTTCTAGGAGTCATAAAACTTCGTGAAAACATGAAATTTCCGCATTCAATTTTCGGAGTCATTACAATAACTTCCTCCTTTCGGGCCAAGAAGTTGAAAGAAATAGAAGAGTAATAAAAAATAAGAGTAATAAATTTAAAAAATAGCGAATCCATTCGGAAGCATATTGCTAATTTGTTAGGAAGATAAACTATACCCATATACAGAAAATGCGATTATTCACTTGATTTAATAGAGCGGGAGGGGGGGAGAGAGATTTACTTCAAGAATTCAGTACACCTCCCTCCCGTCGTCAACTAGGCTCATACACCGCTCGTACACCCCCCGGCTGACAATGTATGAGGTTTCCCAAGGGGACCTCATACATATCATCGATAATGTACATCGAGAATTTAGAGAAAAATCGGTTTGCATCAAACCGAAAAATCGGCTTGAATCAAACCGAAAATTCGGTCTGAATCAAACCGAAAAATCGGTTTGAATAAAACCGGTAAATCGATCTGAACCAAAACGAGGAATCGGCTTAAATCAAACCGAAAAATAGACCTGAATCAAACCGAAGTCCGTCTGAATCAAGTCGAAAAATCGATTTGAATCAGACCGATATTCTGGTTTGCATCTGTCCGAGTCTGACTTGATTCATGCCGTCAATTCGACATGAAACAAGTCGAATCCCGGCATAATTAAGTCCGACTTGATTCAGACCCATTCTTCGGTCCATTTCAAACAGACTTTTTTTTTTAGTGTAATATACGAGACCAAATGTCTGGGCGCGCGCGCCCACCGAATGTCGCTCTGCCGGTCAGAATTTCTACTAGGGTATCAAGGTAATGGAAAATATTACCTCTATATTTTATGATAATTAATATGAAATCGGCCGTTTTCAACATCAATTTTTCGGTCACGGCGTTACGAAAAAAAAACAAACACCGTTTATCTTATTGGGGCGTTGAGGGGTTCATACCAGCCGCGTCCCCGTCGCGACCCCTGGGTCATGCTAAGTGCTGGTAGGGCTAGTTTATTCCGCCTTACCATGCAGTTTGAATTTAATTTGAATACTTTAATATAAATTTAATATTTATATTAACATGCCTTTAGAGGAAAAGGTGCCGTTTGGGGACACCCGTAGATCTATGTGAGCATTCATCACATTACATGAGATGTCTCAAAGAGGTTTAAATTCATTAATAGCACCCAGGAAAAACAAAAGAAACACCGTTTATATTATTAGGGCGTTGCGGGGTTCATACCAGCCGTGTCCCGCGTTATAAATTTAATATTTATATTAAGGGGCTCTGCGCTTTTCCGGGCGGCGAAAATGCCAACTTTTCCACAATTTTTATTTCATATGAAAAAAAGAGTTACAAATTTGATTTTTTTTAGGTAATTTTTATTATCTTTCTACTAGCGAAATAACAAAACTTTTCATCCTCCCGGACAATCTGCAATTAATTATTTGATGATGAAGTAGACGGGCCCCAATACTGATCGAATGATTGAAAATTAAGTTTCGAGGTTCCAACACATCTGAAATAAGAAAATTGCATGTTTTAGTACTCAGCAAACATCTGGCTTCCTTCCTTAGCAGAATAAATGAAATAAATTGAAAAAAAAAAAAAAATCGGCTTTTCCGGATAAGAGCCAATTTTCCCGGGAAAGTTCGAGCCTACAATGTGTAATAAAAATTGAAATGATTGAAGCTATTATTCTGAGCGTGGTAGGCGAGAAAGCTCTATAGATGTCAAATAGGTGGTAAAAATTTCAAATCGATTGGTGATTAATTTTCTGAAATATTCTGTAAAAAGTCATGGGAAATTCCCGGAATTTTAGTTCCGAGAAAATCGCCTTTGAACTTCTGGATAAGGTGCGCCAGGCACTCTCGTGCCAGGGAGGAAAAGACGGTGAGCGCTTGGTACTCCATTCACGGAGATATTATTGAACAAAAGAAAGATTCACACTTACACTTAATCAGCAATTCCTGCGCCATACAATGCCCCTTCTTCTTTTTCGAAGAAATCCTGTTCTGCACATTTTTCTGAATTTTTGGCAATTCGTGCAATTCTCGCTGCGTCAGATACACGCCTCTCCGAACGATCGACTCCCTGTTGATCCCTTCGAACAACGTATCCATCACAACGGGGACCCATTTGAATACTCATTTGCTCCATCATTCTCTGGATTGACCTAAATCCGTCATTGAATATACAAACAGCCAGGTATGTTGCTCGTTCCACAATTTTCGTCCCTGAATGCAGGTGCTTAGGAGTGAAGGACCAAATCAAAGAATTCAAACTCTCATTACTATTCTGTTTGCCATAAGACTTCGCATTTTGAATAGCAGGAAATGTTTTGCTGTCACCATCACCAACGTAAGTAGTATATTGAACTCCAGATTTTTCTTCAGATCTTTTAAACATATCAGTGATAGCGTCAGCTTCCATTGTTCCAGAACTTCCATTATGATTATGTGTGCAAACTTCTTCATGTTCTTTCATCCAATCATCGAATTCTCTTTGAGTTATTTTCCTTTCCTCCAGTTTTTTCAACTTCATTTTGCATCCTTGACCGAAACTCGACTTGATTTCGACATCTACGACTTTTCCTGTCAATTGGCCAATGAGACTTGAAACACCAAATAATGATTGGAAGCCTCTTTTTTTCCACCTCCCATCGCCTGATACCGTCAAATGATGATCTCCGCTATTCAATTCTTGTTCTTCTTCAACCGCTGCACGTGTAACATATTTATGTATCTCCTCCAATGCTTCATGAATAATTTTTAAACACGACTAATATAAAGTATTACTAACACTCACTCCTAAGTCCATAAGTCCAACAAAAAGATTGAGACATTCCAAACCCACACCAAGAAGTCGTAACACAAAAACTATGAGACGGTTTATTTCATATTTTCTGTCTATCATTGGGCTAGAAGGTACGTCTTTTGNCCATCACAACGGGGACCCATTTGAATACTCATTTGCTCCATCATTCTCTGGATTGACCTAAATCCGTCATTGAATATACAAACAGCCAGGTATGTTGCTCGTTCCACAATTTTCGTCCCTGAATGCAGGTGCTTAGGAGTGAAGGACCAAATCAAAGAATTCAAACTCTCATTACTATTCTGTTTGCCATAAGACTTCGCATTTTGAATAGCAGGAAATGTTTTGCTGTCACCATCACCAACGTAAGTAGTATATTGAACTCCATATTTTTCTTCAGATCTTTTAAACATATCAGTGATAGCGTCAGCTTCCATTGTTCCAGAACTTCCATTATGATTATGTGTGCAAACTTCTTCATGTTCTTTCATCCAATCATCGAATTCTCTTTGAGTTATTTTCCTTTCCTCCAGTTTTTTCAACTTCATTTTGCATCCTTGACCGAAACTCGACTTGATTTCGACATCTACGACTTTTCCTGTCAATTGGCCAATGAGACTTGAAACACCAAATAATGATTGGAAGCCTCTTTTTTTCCACCTCCCATCGCCTGATACCGTCAAATGATGATCTCCGCTATTCAATTCTTGTTCTTCTTCAACCGCTGCACGTGTAACATATTTATGTATCTCCTCCAATGCTTCATGAATAATTTTTAAACACGACTAATATAAAGTATTACTAACACTCACTCCTAAGTCCATAAGTCCAACAAAAAGATTGAGACATTCCAAACCCACACCAAGAAGTCGTAACACAAAAACTATGAGACGGTTTATTTCATATTTTCTGTCTATCATTGGGCTAGAAGGTACGTCTTTTGTGCCACATTTACATTGCAGAACAATACGAAATCCCAAACCACGAATTGAACCTTTCGAAAAGTTTATGTCACCCTCACAATTCTTGCAAATCACTGCACTACTAATAGCGGAAAAAACTGTCATAAAGTTAATCAGACAATAATGACTATTGTCGGTGATATCGAATTTGTCAGCGGCTCTCTTCCTTAGTTTAGCTACTGATGCACTTACGAATAATGTATCACCTACTTTGGTATACTGATTGCCACGGAATTTACAATTTTTTCGCACGCGAACGATTATTCGGATTTGCCCGGGATCCTTTTCTGTCCATTTCTATTTCGAGAGTCGTGCTACAAAAATCAACTACCCCGTTCGAGGGTGCACAATGGTCTATTAGGAAAACTCATTGCAAACTAATTTTAACGACATAGGTATGAACCCTTATCGAATGTCAACAGTTTTCCAAAGTTCCGTCAATATTTGGAATTTCTGAAAAATGCTTTCTCTACAATATTTTGAAATAGTGGTAGGATAATAAAATGTAAAAAAAAAAATCGATTTTTTGACCCCGGAAAAAGCGAAGACCCCCTTAACATGCCTTTAGAGGGAAAGGTGCCGTTTGGGGACACCCATAGACCTATGTGAGCATCCATCATATTACATGAGATGTCTCAAAGTGGTTTAAATTCATTAATAGCAGCCCAGATGCATTGGATAATGGTATTATCCAATGGTTAGATAACATTGAATAATACTCCCTTGCCCTAGTAGAAATCCCAACTCGATTTGCTATTGCCCCAGATGTTTCTGGGTGTCATTACTGTCTGGGCAACGTACCGTAAGGACGATTGGGTGAGCGCGCCCCGTAGGTACTGTGGGAGTTCGCCTCCCAACGTGGGGCGCGTCTCTGGGCCAGCTAGTGATTACGACTGCACTTCAGAAACTACTTTCAGTTCATGATAAATATGTGCTTAAATTGTTATGGAATAAGCAAAAGTTAGAAAAAATCCCAAGGCGTGTGACGGTCGGCCAGATCTGACATATAACTATAAAAAAAGTTCAAATGGTAAATGCGTCATTTGACATGTCGCCATAACGTCGGAACAAATAACTCCTATTTTCACAAGTTTTGTTTCAATTGTTTAGTTGAAAATGATAACAGTATGATGATATGGACATGACTGAGAAGAATCGTTCTACACTAGTTTATCAATCAGATGAGAATACTCAGAAAAATGTTTTTATGCCACTCATGCCTGAAACCGGCTGAATTACACACTCGACGCTTCGCGTCTCGTGTCTAATTCAGCCGGTTTCAGGCTTCGTGACATAAAATTTTGTTCAGTACTTGTTGGGAAATTTCGTCCTTAACGTGTGTGGTTACATCACTCGCCTTCGGCTCATGCTGTAAACCCCACACACGTTAAAGACGAAATTGCCCCACACGTGCTGAAATATACGGTTTTTCAATCAAAAATCGTATTTTGACGCTTGCATTTTGACTGTTATATTTTGATCTTTATATTTTCATTCTGAATTATCAGTCGGAACGTTGTTAGTTCGCACCATAATCGGTTGCATCTAATTTTATGAATATATGTAAGGATCAAAGTTGAAAAGTCAAAATATAAAGGTCCAAAATCAAGGGTCAGAACATAAGGGTCAAAATATCAGGTTCAAAATATAAGGGTCAAAATATAAGGGTTAAAATACAAAAATCAAAATGCAATGATCAAACTGAGGGTCAATTATTATTAAGGACCAAAATGAGGACAAACTCTCAGTAGTCAAACTGAGGGCCTTCTTTTAGGGGTTAAAAATATAGTCAACTCTGATGACTCTAACTAGAGGTTCTTGAAGGTCAAACTCTGCGCCAATTATTGTTAACGGTCAAAATAAGGGCGAATTCTCAGGGATCAAATCGGGGGTCCAATTTTATCGCACCCCCCTTGGCTATGAACACGACCCAAATGCCTACCAAAAGCCATGAAATTTCCATAAAAACCCGTGGCAGTGTGGCGATTTTATTACTTGCTTCTCCTTTAGAATTGAAGATATAACCATAACGAATAGAAGAAGAAGTGTGGGCATTTTCTCTCTTGCATTAGTAATGCTCGACTCTCACTATCTGTCAACCCTAGCCTCAAAGCCCATGGATTACAATTCACGAGAAAAGAGAAAAATTCTGAAACCTTGCCGACCCTCTCGTCTCTTGTCACTGCTATTCAATCTGCATTACTATTATTTTTTATTCATTTTTTACATTTTTAACGTAATTTGTCACAAGAATCTTGTGACTGGCCATCGCCCAAGGGCCTTCAGCCTTTATATTTTTATTCTTTTTTTGGTTTTCCATCTAATTTTGTCAGAAAATAATCGTTCCAGTATTGACTTGAAGATTCTGAATCTCTGGTAGAAGATGAAGGATGGGCCAAGATTGGCCGAGGATGGCTCAGTGCCGGCTGAGCTTGGGCCCCCCGCGGCCTTTTCTCATCTCCCACAAGGGGTGGTATCGTCTCATTTCTTAGAATATCATGGTCTATAGGTGCTAGCATTTTTGACTCAAGGATGATTAATAAATTTTTGCGTTGCACGTCCCCCCGCCCGGTCACCACCGAGCCCTTTTCATACCAACATACTATTTACTGATTGAGATGAATTGAATGGGTAGTCCAGTCAATTTACCAAAAAAATCAACAGTAAATCCAAAAGTTTTGAAATTTTATGATACGATAGGGTAGGTTATATAAACGACAAAGTTATATTTGCTACCATCTCCGCAGCTCGCAACATGTGAAAATTTTTATAACCCTGGCGATCTGGCATCTACGGTATAGCGTAGATGTAGCGTAGATGAGTGTAGATGTGTATTTTTGGGCCTAAAAAGCATGAAAATGATCGAAGTAAAGTGGAGTAATGATTGGGAAATCAATTACCAAAAGATTAGTATCAGCGATCACTCATTAATTGAGTTTTTTTGATGAATTTGAAGAAATTACTGCTAGTGTACTAAATGCATTACAATGTCGTGTGGGGGGGAATCGGCGAGATGGCGGCAGCGCCGAATTACCGAGTAGGTCGGTCAAGTCAACAGCACAGCAGCAGTTGCAGGCCAGCCGCCTGCCGAATGAGTCGACAATGGGATAGCCTCCGCCGGTTTTTTAATTAATTTTTTAATGATTAATCAAACAACTGATTTTTGATGTTTCATTCTCAGAGGACGCACGGGGGGGCGGTGGAATTTTTGGTTCGTTGATGAGGGTGCGAGGGGTGAGGGGAATTATTTTTCTGACGCATAATCGCATTAAGGGAAGTCCTCCGGGCGGAGGGGTATTTTTTTACCCTTCTGACCCTAAATCGAATTGCGAAGCGTGCGAGGGGGGGCGATTTTTCCTGATTCTTCTGACCCTCAATCACATTGTGGCAAGTCCAGGGGGGGAGCGTAATTTTTCCTGACTCTTCTGACCCTAAATCGGATAGTCGAGGGTGCGATGGGGTAATTTTCTTAACCTTCTGACCCTTAATCGCATTGTGGGAAGTCCATGGCGGGGGGGGGGGGGTTTTTT
>NW_021680602.1:436012-506996 GCF_001412515.2 Diachasma alloeum | reverse complement strand
GTCAGGTGGTAACTCATCGGCACTCATCATCGCCCGTCGGTAACTCAACTACAATCACCGTCAGTTGGTAACCCATCGGTCGGTTATCAACGCAACATTGGAAATTCATCGGTAATTATCACAATTTATAGATAATTATCCTCTGATTTAATTCAATAAATCATTATCAGTGAGATCGGAGAGAAGGAGGACGAAACCTGGGCTGAACAGGTGGAGAAGACCGAAATGAACGTCAATGGAAAACCGACTGAAGACAAGGATACAGGAACTCCAGGAACTTCGGAAAAAGTCGAACAACCCAAGAAAATCATCAGTCCAGGGTTATTAAGGTTTGAGTTGAAGATGAAAACTCAATACAGCAGGTTGAGGGGTATTCAGGAAATCATCGGCTCCACCATCACGCCAAGACACAGCATCACTACTTCGATCATCTCTTGGGTCACTCATCGAGACGAAGAGGTCAACGACCTCCAACAATCAGCTGGAAGATGATCGACAATCAGAGGAACACTATCTTGGAGATGATCGACAATCAGGAAAATACCACGTCGGATATTCTCGCCATATGGATACATGGCAANCCTCCAACAATCAGCTGGAAGATGATCGACAATCAGAGGAACACTATCTTGGAGATGATCGACAATCAGGAAAATACCACGTCGGATATTCTCGCCATATGGATACATGGCAAGTTGGAGATCAACGACAATCAGAGAAATACCAGGACAATCATCAAGGGCATCAAGCACAATCAGAGCCACGCCAGGCTAACTCGATGAACTCCAGCAACGTACTAGAGACACAGGAAACTCAGCAGACAGCAACTCATCTGGTAGTCTTGACGACGGCAAGGGTCAATGCACTCAATCATCATGGACAATCAACGCCATCTAGGATCCTCATCGATCAGGGCTCTGAAATATCACTAGTTTCAGAGCGCTTGGTAAATCAACTACACTTGGAAGGAAGGTCATCATCACTGGTCATCATCGGCATTGGAGAAACATCATCAGGGAGCACACGTGGTGTCGTGAAACTCGCCTTACAACCGAGACACAATCCCACTGTGCGAATCATCGTAGAGGCCCACATCCTGAGCACGCTAACGGCGAAAATACCACCATTTGCTTGCGAATCAAAGATTCCTCTTCAACTACGGGAACTTCAATTGCCAGATCCTTACTTCTTGAGACCTGGAGCAATTGACATAATCATCGGAGCTGATACTTATGGAAGAATCATCGGGGAGAAAATCATCAGGTTTAAAGAAACGAAACTCATCGCTCAGCAAACTACATTTGGCTGGGTTGTATCGGGACCAGTTTGCTGCATGAACAGCTCAGAAAAATCATCTTTAAAGGTAACGACGCAAACGGCTAATCAACAATTACTAGAACTCCTGAAGAAATTTTGGGTCCAGGAGGAATTACCGGATACACCATCATCATCATCAGTTCTAAGCAAAGCTGAAGGAGAATGCGAGCAGCATTTCATCTAAACTCATCAGAGAGATTCAACAGGGCGTTATATAGTGCACCTTCCATTCAAATCATCACCAGCCGCACTGGGGGATACAGCATCGTCGGCTAGGATCAGGCTAGAGAAAACCATCAGGCGATCATCAGCAGATCCAGATGCTCATACTCTCTGCAATAAATTCACCGAAGAGTATGAGGCCTTGGACCACATGCAGCGAGCACCACCGGCACCGGAGCAAAGGCAGACATACTATCTGCCTCATCACGGAGTACTGAGGCCAGACAGCACCACCACAAAATTGAGAGTGGTGTTTGACGCATCTCATCGAAGCTCAGCAGGAGTGTCATTGAATGACATACTTCATCCAGGACCGAAACTACAAATTGATAGCTCTGACGTACTCATCTGGCTGCATCGATATCGCTTGGTATTTGGAACGGATATTGTGAAAATGTTTCGCCAAATCCGTGTTCATCAAGACGACTGGGACTATCAACGAATCTTTTGGAGAGACAATGACGGTCAACTCATCGAATACCAACTGACGACAGTCACTTACGGTACCAGCTGCGCACCTTGGCTTTCTCTACGGGTGCTGAAGCAGTTGGCCATCGATAAAGATCATCGATTGCCTTTGGCCTTACCGACATTCAGCAAGGGAAGATATGTCGACGACATATACGGAGGTACAGAAACAGAAAATCAACTGGAGGAAAGCGCGTAATTTTGTCCGAAATTGCGCAAATCTACGATCCACTGGAACTCATCGCGAGAAGTCTCTGGCTTGTGACATATTTGTATTTTTATTGTGAAATTTTATTTGAAGGCCTGGTTTACTGTTCGAGATGCAGTAGGAGCTCCCAATAATGACTTGACAGTATTACAACAATTGCGTGAATTCCAGAATATCAATTGTGTGACATCGAGAGCTGCTCTTGCTAAATTAAAATTACATTTGTGGTATTTGAACGAGAAATTGGCTGCTCTAGCGTTTTTTGATCCAAAAGTGTCACTAGATGTGAAGGCAAAAATGAAAGAAGATATTCAAAAACGTGACAATGTCACGGGGAAGAATCTCAGATGGTTGAAAGTGGATGAAAAGCAACTGCAGTCTTATATTAGCCTTAACATCAGCGATTTCATCACAAACAATTCACTTGAGCTATTCAAACACTGTGAATTACCTTATGACTTTCTGATTGAGAGTCCTGCGAACTGGGAGGCTAATGAGAACTATCAAAAATGTTTGACCTCTTTCAAACATTTGAAAGCAGGGCCGGCGGAAGAGCATTTGTCGGGGTGTGGTCTGAGGGGATTTCACCCCCCTCCCCAGGATTGGAAAGAAATGAGTAGCTCTTTTTAGTTTGCAAATGTGGCAGTACGTATATTGTTCTTCACAATAAAATCAGTTAGAATGCTATCAATGTCTAATTTTCTAGTTTGCTCATTTTGTACATATAATGTTGCAAGACTGTTCAGTCTGTCCTGTTCCATGGTGGAGCGCATGTAGTTCTTAAGATAATTCAAAGTCGAGAAGCTGCGCTCGTTTGTGCAGGTAGAGTTCTGGATCGTCATAAGGAGCTCGATGAAGCAATAGAATTCTGGGACGAGGCCTTTCACCCAGTTATTCTCCTTCAGGAATGCACCCACGTCCTTAAGCGAATAGATGGGGTGATTGTGTCGAGCAGTTGTTTTGTGAAATTCATTCCTACCATCAATGAGACGCTGTTTATCAAAATCGTTCCCATAGAAGTCAATAATCCTCTCAACATCAGCTTCTTTCCCAGTCACAAAGGGCTCCCACTCATTCAGAAATGTCCTCGTTTTAGAATCAAATCTATTCTTCAATGAATCGACAACGCGGTCAAAAATTTCCAAGTATATTTTCTTGTAATACTCTTTAGGGGTTTTGAATACGTGAGCCTCTGATGGTATTTCATATCGCTTGGGACGGCTTCGTTGTCGAGGGAGTGTAGGTTTCTCAAGCTCAAGACTGTCTGCTTCAGACGTCGCTGTCTCCCATATGAATTCATATTTTGAATCTCTTGCACTCTCCAGACTACACACAATCTCCTCAACTTTCCGCTGCCCATCCATGGCACATAGATCCGGCTTCTGCAGCTCCGTGTTTAATATTTCAATCCTTTCGAAGATCTAAATGATTGTGACTAGCAGGAAAAACAATTCAAATGACTTCATCTCTCTAATGAATCCTCGAGCCTTGGAGGAAACGCGGTTTAAATCTGATTCCTGTTTCGGTGAATCCAAGTAGCTTAACGCTGCTGTATAGTTGGCTCTCGTATGTAGTGTTTTCAATTAAGAAATTCGTAGCACCCATCTGAAATAGCGAATTATGGACGAAATTTAAATAAAATTCGAGTTCAAATGGGAGAAAAACATGATACAAATCTTGTGGGGCAGAAAGCTTTTAGGCAGCTTTTATGAGGTCGATGTTATCATTCAATATCCTCGTGTGCATCATCTCGAGTAACTCGTTTTGAATGTCGTGATGTAACCATTTCTGGCCATCACGGTTTAACCATTTATTCAACGCATCAACATCTTCGTCTCTAGCATTTAAAATCTGACGAAAGTTGGAACGTTCATCATTATGGGAGCCTCGCAAAGGTAGACCCTGCATTGCTAGTAAACGAACGGTATGGACAATTAATTTCATTGCTTCTCGATTTTTTATAATTTCTTTCTCTTTCACCGACGATATGTGCTGCAGCACGTTCACTGTTCCTCTTTCCTTCAATAGCGGATGAGAGCTCAAATGATTTTGACCTTTTTCGTGACTTGGGAATATTCGATATGCATTTTTGAAACATTGAAACCCTGTGGTAACAAATGTCTGTCGTGATGCTAAACTATTGGCATCTTGAGGTACTGGTAGCCGCAGAGCCACTGCTTTAGTACAAATTGTGCAGATCACTTTGTTATTGCTATCGACTGAAATCCAACGATACGTTTTCTTCCAATTGTTCACTTTTTTCACAATTTTGGGGTCAGGGTCTGCTAGAAAGAAAAATAAGTCAATTGCCAATTAATAATTGGTATTATTAGACCTTCCTTCTCAACCATTTTTGCGAAAAAAAAGAGACTCATAAGAGAAAGAATGGAGATTATTATGTACCTCCGACAGAAGCAGCGTTCGAGTCAATAGATTTGTCGGTGGCACCTTGCAAATCTGAGGTTAGATTGGCTGTTAACCGTTCAACACTAACTGAAGCATCTGGAAGTTTCAAGGGCTCTCCGATTCTTGGTCTCTCTTCTTGTGAGTCTTCGCAAAGAATCGATACAAGGTATTCATAGTGTATCCAGTAACACTACCACCAAAAATCGAACACCTGGTCTATTCAACGTAGACGCACACTTACTCAGCAGGAAACTCGCTCGGCAGGTACAATCGCCCTTCTTTCTCTTCAACTCCCTCCCTGTCACATTTGATGCCCGATGGGTTCGAGAGTGAGGAGGGACCACTGTAGCAGTCCATACTTTGGGAGTTTACATGTGAACTATTGTTGTCGCGTGAAAATGTCCCCCAAAATTTGAATTTTCTCCATTTTATTTTTAAACTCTTAATCACAACATTTCAACATTGAACGGGAGGACAGCATTTATTAAGGAATAGCAAAGGATTTCTGGAAAAAAAAATTCCAATGACATTTGAATTTTGTATTTTCCAAAATTCAGCATGTGGAGTACTCCACACCCACCACATTCGCGGTGTGGAATGCTCCACACGTACCACACCCCTTCCGCCGGCCCTGTTTGAAAGTGGCGAATGATATCGTCGAGAGAGGCGTAGCTCTCGCTGAAAACTTCAATAATAAGCTATCTAATGATGAGGAAGAGAAACAATTTATTCTGCCGGTGGTAAGTAAAGAGCGAAAAATTCATGCTGACTGTACCAAACGACATTTTCGAAAGGTTGTTAATAGTCCAGAAGAGGATTTCAGCGACTGTGAGATATAAATAACGTATGATCTTCTCGGTGAAAGATTTTTCCACGCAATATCAAAGTCATTTGTATTCATGTAAAATAATCCTCAAAATCATTCAAATACATGATATTTTTCCTTATTTAGTGAAAAAAATTGAATTATTCATTCATTTAAGACAATTTTTCTATCTACTGTCGTTGAGAATCTTCAAATTTACTCATCATATCCTCCCTAATTTTTTCTGATTTCTTCCTGAATTTTTGACCCTTTTTCACTCATATCTATAACACAGTCCGACAAAATTTGGGCCCATTTTTACCTAGAGATGAAATGGCCCTCACGAGGAAGATTTTTCCTCCTTGATTCCGAATCTGGCGGCCGTTTCCTGCGAAATGCGATCGATGTGTAGAAAAAAAATGATAAAGTTGTAAAAATGGCCTAGAATTGCAATTTTCTAAAATTAATAAAGAAATAACCCGTACGACAATTAGATTAAAAAAAATGTCAGTGAAGAGATAAAATTTAGGCCTATCATTCCATGACAAGTTTTTGAAATTAAATTCTACTAATATTTCATAGAAAAATCAATGAAAATGCTATTTACCACCCGGAAAACTATTATGGCGGAGCAATCTGAAGTTGCCTTCCCACGTGGAATTCAAATTCCCGAAACTTTGAAGGTTATCTATCTATGAAGGGTTATCTACTGAAAGAACAAGCTAACATAGAGGTGGAAGAATCAAGACGCCTCGTTGCCCTCGTAGAGGCTCAGCCTGATCTTTGGCGAAATGGACCATCGAGGTCCTGCACTATGAATAAATTCATTTGGCGTAGCATTGGTGAGCAGTTGATCCCTTCCAGCTCAGGTACAAACTTTATGAATATAAGACGAGGGTCATTCTCATAACGTTGATAAAGCTAATTATATTACCACTCCTAACAGGGTATTCGGCCGTCTGCATGCCCGTATCATTGCGAGATCGCCAACGCGAAGAAAGACGGATGGATTCTGAGGCTTCATTCATCCTCGAGAATGAACTGATGTTTCTGGACGAAGATGATGAGACATGTTCGCTCACATCTTCTGTATCCGCCCCTCCTCAAGTCCGCCACCAACAAGTCCCTCGCCAAGTCCTCGACCGAGTCCGCCAAACCCTGATGAAGTGGTCATCGTTGAATCAGTGCAAGACGAAAAACTTTAGCCCCCCGATTGTTTTTTGTGATATTTTCATTTTCAAAAAAAGAAATTGTATTTCATTTGAAAGATTTTTTTAACATTTTCAAACAAATTTCAAAGCAATAGATGAACAAATTAGGCATTTCCATGTGTATTTTCCTAACTTCGTTCTAACATTTCCCTCATTTTTCTCCTTCTTAAACACAATTATGAATGATTCAAATTCATCTGGTTCTATCACTCTCTCATCAACTTTGTCCGCTTTTTTGGTTGAAGTTTTTTATAGTTGAAAAAATAGAATGGTTCATCTCAATATGCAATTTCAAACTGCAATTTTCCCTGAATCTCATGATTCATTTGTCAAACAAAGACTCAATTTCGATATTGACATCAGTCTTTGGGGTTTCTATTTCACTAGAAGTGAAACTTCAATGTCTCGTCACTGCAGATATTCATCTGATTTCTTCTGCCACGTGTGTGCGAATTCCATCCCTAAGCCCCAAAGGAGGAACATTACAGACTTGGTCAAAAAGGGATATCAAAAATGCTTCAATCAACCAATTTGGGTAAATCATGGACTCCCCACCTATGTTGCTCATATTGCTGTCGGTACCTCACAGGATTTCTCAGTGAAAGTAAAAAGTCACCATTCAGTACTCCAGCAGTTTGGAGAGAACCCAGGGATTACATTGGCGACTCCTTTTTTTGTGTGAATGACATTGGATCGTATACGAAGAAAAGCAAAGATAAAATCTCGTATATCCAGCCACCCTCTGTCGATCTACCAATGCTGATCACAAGTAGCAGTGTAACTGCCGACGAATCCCCAGTTGAAGTGAATGTAGAGCAGGACTCAGAAGAGCCAGTGAAGAATGAAGTTGATGAAGAGTATGAGCCTGTGCCGAATGTGTCCGCCTCTAACCCACTGAGTCCGTTCAACTAAGATGAACTAGATGACCTGATTAAAGACTTGAAGCTCAGCAAAGGGGAGGTAGAGATACTAGCCTCACGATTGAAAGAGAAACGTTTTGTGACATCAGAAGTTCGCATCACGAAATCTTGCGATCGTGAATCTCATTTACTGCAATTCCTCAAGGAAGAACCTACCATTTGCTATTGCACCGATATTGATGGGTTAATGAAGAGCATAGGGATAGAACACCATCCAGAAGAATGGCGATTGTTCGTTAATGCATCAAGTACCAGTTTGAAAGCCGTTCTCCTTCATATTGGGAATATTTATCCATCTGAACACATCACTTAATCTACGTGCCTCAAAGAAAGTCATGAGAACATCGAGTACTCGGTCAACAAGATTGGATACAAGTATTACAACTGGCGTATATCAGCAGATTTGAAAATGGTGGCCATTGTGATGGGAATGCAGCTGGGTTGGACGAAGTATTGTTGTTTCTTATGCCATTGGGATAGCCAGGATAAAGAGAATCATTGGTCTCAGAAAGACTGGCCTACTCGTCGAGTTTTCACTGCTGGTAAACGCAACGTTATTCAACAACCACTCGCTGAGCCAGAAAAGATTTGTTTACCACCATTGCATATCAAGTTGGGGCTCATCAAAAACTTCGTGAAAGCCTTGAACAAAGATGGACAAGCTTTCGATTACCTGAAAACTTTCTTCCCTAAGCTGCGTATGGCCAAGATAAAGGCTGGAATTTTCATTGGCCCCCAGCTGAAGAAATTGATGGATAATGACTGAAAATTCAGGAAAGTACTGAAGGCCACCGAGTTAAAAGCATGGGAATCCCTCAAAGCTGTTTGCCAGAATTTCCTGGGGAGTTCTCGATCTGAGAACTACAAAGAACGGGTTGCAGCAATGCTGAAAAATTATAAAACGATGGGATGTAACATGTCTCTGAAAATGCATTTTCTTTTCTCCCATCTTGATTTCTCCCCTGAGAGTTTATTGGATGTGAGTGATGAACATGGAGAGAGATTCCAACAGGATATTTCCACTCTGGAACGTCGATATAATGCAAAGTCATCAAGGACAATGCTCGCAGATTACTGTTAGGGGTTCATTTGATTCAAGTGAAGCTACTCACAAGAGGAAAGCCTCTCGGTTATCGTTCCAGAATGCAGAAATCAGGAAAAGAGTGAGAGTTTCCAAGTGAGACTCGGAATCGAGTGTAAATATTTTGAAAATTGAAATTAAAAAAGATGTAATACGTTATTCTGAGACCACTTGTAATTAATTGATATTTTTTAGAGTGAAATTAGAAAGAAATTAGGAAAATGCACATAGAAATGCTTGATTTATTCATTTATTGTTTTGAAATTGTATTGAAAATAAAAAAAAAATCTTTGAAATGAAATACAATTTTTTATTAAATGAAACAATTGGAAAAAACATCAGGGTTTTAAAGTAGTTCGTCTTGCTCTGACTCAAGGCTGACGATTTCATCAAGGTTTGCAGGACTTGGTGAAGGACTTGGCGGGGGACTCGGTGGAGGACTCGATAGAGAGCTTGGCGGGGGATTTGAGGGGGGGGGGAGGCGGAATACAGAAGATGTGAGCGAACATGTCTCATCATCATCGTCCAGAAACATCAGTTCATTCTCGAGGAGGAATGAGCTTCAGGATCCATCCGTCTCTCTTCGCGTTTGCGATCTCGCAATGATACGAGCATGCAGAACGTCAAATACCCTGTTGGGAGTGGGAATATAATTAGCTTTATCAACGTTATGAGAATGACCCTCGTCTTGTACTCATAAAGTTTGTACCTGAGCTGGGAGGGGTCGACTGCTCACCAATTATACGCCAAATGTGTAACAGGAGATAGTATTTTCTCTTCGCGTCGGAACAATTCTCATACCCTTCGGAATCCTAACAAACTGCCGCAGGCTTAATTTATGTAATTAATTATTGTTGCAACCGAAATATGCAAATGACGACAAATACAATTCCATTTCCGAATTCAGCGCCGAGGAATTTAGTTGACATCAAGGGCGCATGCGCCAAATTATTGATTTGTTACGACATAACTCTTGTCCCGGCAGTACACACGTGTACATCTAAATATTGTTTGTCTCAGTCAGAATCATTTATTTAATTATTGTTTATTTATTATTCTTTACACTGTGTGGAAGGAGTCGATTTCCGAGGAGTTCCTTAGAAAATATACTCTGTGAATTGTCGATATTAATTGTGAGTAATTATTTATTGTTTTATTCCTGCCTATCTTTCTCCTTTCTCTCTCTCTCTGTCGATTTAATTTATCCTTGGGTCGTCCAACATGCACTCCCTGAGCTGAGTCAACGCTGTTAATTACCGTTAAATTAACTGGCGCCTTATTAAAAGAATCATTATTATCGAAATTGTTTATTGACCTTCAAAAGGAGTCTCCAGAGCCCTGACAGCGCTTGACCCAGGCCGCGTCAGGTGAAGGCCTCCTGCAATTACGTACATTCTATCTAATCCTGTTAATAATTTTGTCGATTCTATTTATTCAGTGAATTATTTATTAAAATCAAAAGGCCTTGTCTCAATTGGCGCCCAACGTGGGGCCACGTTGGATATTTTTCATGTAAAATTGTGTTGAAAATCGTAGCATCGATTTATTTTACTTCGAGAAATTTTTATACAATGTGTTAGAGAGAGACGATAAAGCCACTTATTTCGACGTTTGATGATACTGCCGAGCGTCGGTGTTTACATTTACACAATAGAAATCTCAGCGAGAGAATTCGCCGTAATAACCTCTCTCTTTTCTTTCTTCTGTTACTCTATCTTCGCTCTCTAATTTCCTTTCTTCGTATTATATCTATTATATGAAATTGAAATATTGTGATATTATTGATGTACCATATTTGTCGACTCTTCCACACGGGAATTGGAATTTGTCCGGTAATTTCGTCCGTCTGTAGCCGAAAATTATCGTTATTGAAAATCGATTGGGGAACACCCGTGACCTTGTCTGTCTGTAGTCGAGGTGCGGTGCGGGACTCAGTCGAAGGGATTGTAATTTTTCTTAAAATTTGAATTACTCAATTTTCGTCGAGATTTTTTTTTCTTGAAGCATCAAATAGTCTTATTTGATTGTCGGTTAAGAGAATTCGAGAAATATTTTTTTTTTGACTGATCGTGAAATTCTTCTTTCTTTATGAGTTTACCACGCAATGTTTCAAACTCCACCCCCACAGAAAAAAAGATCACAAATCCCACCCACAGATAGAACTTCAAGATCAGGATTAAATAAAACAATGACGATAGAAACAGATCAGGTCGATAGAACGTCGAGCCAAGAAACATTAGAGATGAATGTCACGGTAGGAACAGGGGTGGGAACATCAGCGGGAACAGGACCAACACCTACATTACCTGTAAGAGTACCAACACCATTGAGTGGCGGTAGAGGAAGAGGCAGATTTACCCCAACCCCACCAGCCACAAATCAATTTACGAATGATATTATTCAGTCGATTAATTCAATTCAGTCGAGATTAGAGAGAGTCGAGACTTTTGGAGACGAAATTGGTAGTTTGAGTTTTAAAATGGAACGTTTAATGGAATTATTTGCCGGGCAGAGTCATAATATGAATAGAACGGATGGGAATTCCCGTTCACAAGAGAATTTAGAAAATAATCGAGAAGAAGTACTCGAGAATGAAATTCCCCTAAGACCTGGTGAGTCAACAGGGGGAGGAAATGAGAATTTATTGAATAATGGCTGATCGCCAGAAGATAATCATAATAATTTGAATAATGAAAATTTAGGAAATCAGGG
Organism: Diachasma alloeum; assembly: GCF_001412515.2. Taxonomy (NCBI): domain Eukaryota; kingdom Metazoa; phylum Arthropoda; class Insecta; order Hymenoptera; family Braconidae; genus Diachasma; species Diachasma alloeum. The sequence continues at coordinate 495,646 of NW_021680602.1, read as the reverse complement.
AAATTCAGGAAATGTCGGTGATGCGACATTGCCACGTGTGCCGGCCCCGTCTGTGGGAGGGGTACATGGGGCAACAGTCGATGGGATAAACACAAATCAACCTCCGTTGGGAGGAGGGGCGTTTGTGCCGATAAATTCGAATAACCGTGGGAGAACGTCTGGACTCCCGCTCGGTCGTTCTTTAGATGGAAGGGGTGAAGATGTCGACAGGGAAATACGACATGTACACTCCGTAAATAATAATAATTCAAATCCGAATACGCAAGTAGGACGAGAAAGAATTCAGATATCGTATAAACTACCCGATGGTAGGACAATTACTGAGGAGCGTTTTGTTGACGCTAATGAACTTTAACAGATCACAATGAATTTTCAGGGAATCAACTTGGATTCCCAAGCGACGCAACCTACACAACCTACACAACCACATACACAAACACGAACACAACACACCAATCAAGGACGTATTGATTTGCCGTATTCTCCATTTCGTACGATTGAATCGGAAAATAGAATGGCAAGAAGTCGATTATCACTCAATGAATACACGTCGAATCATCAGAGTTCAATGAACCCCCGCGAAAGTCAACCTGTCAATGCGTTGTCGACAGAGACAGGTCAATTGTGGGACATGAACACAGGAATTAAAGTCACGCGGTTAGTCAGCGACTGGAAAATAAATTTTCCCCAGACTGAGATAGACCCTGATCAATTCTTGTTAATTTTAATGGAACGACTCGACACTACTGGAATAAATAAAGATTTGTTCGTGCCTTGTTTATCCGCCATTTTTGAAGGTTCCCACAGACATTGGTATTTGATAAATAAGTCGAATTGGAACTCGTGGAATGATTTTGCCACCGCGTTTAGACAAAATTGGGCGGTCCACAAAGACGACATGGACTTGTACACAGAGGTAGGGGAATTAACAGTCGCAAAGGGCGAAACTCTGGCAGAATTCACCTATCGTGCTCGTTTCATTTTCGAACGGATGTTGCATCCTCCCACGTTTCAAAAGCAAATCGATCAGATCATCAAGAAGTACAACCCTCGAATTGCACTTGAAATATTGTCGCTAGGAATAAAGAATTATGACGACTTCCTTCAATTCGCTAATCTACGTGGCGACGTCTTTAAACAAGTCGTCGATCAGAAAAGGGAGAGGTTTACTAGGCAGAAAGGCGATTTTAATTGTATTCAAGATGAAATGCTTGAGAAAGGCGACGAAGACGTTACTTTACATGACGAATTATCTGACGAGGACGATACAACCGAGTTAAACGCGATAGATTCGAAACCACGATCATTCCATAGTCAAACACAGAATCGAGAAGTCCCGAAATCTAAAACGATGGTAAGAAAACGATTAGGACAAAATCTCGCGAGTTTTGAGCAAAAAACTAGAGAGGGATATGGGCCGCCTGCCCAGCACGATCCTAGAGGTGGACGAAAATTTGGCTCCCCTAAAGACTGGTCAAAAGTATTTTGTTATAACTGTGGACAGATGGGACACTCTTCACGCGTTTGTACTGCCGACAGGCAGGAAGTGTGTCACATTTGCCGACAAATTGGCCATACCAATGAGGACTGTCCTACGGCTTTCTGTCCTAAGGACTGAATTAAAGAGCAAATCGGAGGAACAGAAGGTTGATCGTGCTGCGCAGACAAAACCGACAAATAGCGAGACAGAAATAAAAATAAATCAGGTTAAAACACTCGATAGTCCACCTGTCAAGGTCGAATCATCATCGTTATTGTACGTGGGAGACGATAAACCTGAGGGAGAATCAAGTATTCTGCTAGACGTCGATGAAGAGACCACGGATGAATGCGAATTCTCCGAGTTTGAAGAAGACGATTTTGAGGTTCACGATGAGCCTGATGATCCAGTAACGAACTTGTCGACAATTTCTAGTAAGAAATCATCAAATCAAATCGAGACACAAACGGTTAAGGATGACGTTAACTCTTTGAGAGATTGGAGATCTAGAAATCTCCCCTCTCATTTAATTCATCGTCTATCCCAGCGTCGTATTTAACGAAATGAAAATGGAATTAAAGAACCAATAAACTTAGTTAAAGCCGAGGTGACGATTTCGATTTTCGGGCAGACTTTGAAAAGAATTATCGACGGTGGAAGCGAAAGAACTTACATGAGTCCTGAAGCCTTTGAACGAGTCAAAGCTTTGAAGGTCAGGGAAGTGACTCCGGACTCGACTTCGACTGCGGGAATTTGTTTGGGCGATAGGTCAGTCGTTAAGAGTGACGGGGGTACTTGTTTTATCATCGACATTGGGGATGTTTATGGACCACAATGGTTTAGTATTCTTCCTGGGGCGTCGAGTGATATTATTCTTGGGATGGATTTTATCCTAGCCTTCAAGGTGTACCTCGATCCGATCAAAAGGGTATGGACTTTAGCAGGAAGTGAATACACTTACCCCCTATCTCACCGATGCATTTTTCCAACTCAAATGAAGTCACTGTCGATTAATCAAACGCAAACATTAAAAGAATTCCTGGATCAAGAATTTATGAAATTCGAACAGGAGGGTTCGAGCGTCACAGATTTAATCGAACATAAGACAGAACTAGAAGACTCGGAAGCGCACCGACAAAAGCCCTATCGACGTAGCGAGGCTATTCGCGCGTTTCTTTATCAAGAAATCGATAGATTACTGGAAAACGGTTATGTTACTTGGAGTAATAGTAATTGGGCGAGTTCACCGGTAGTAGCTCTGAAAGTAAACGGGAATTTACGTTTTTGTGTCGATTTTAGAATTCTAAACAAAAAAACCAAGAAGCCAGCCTACCCTCTACCACAAATGGGTTCAATCTTGTCGCAATTATACCAGGCGAAAATTATTTCTACCCTGGATATGAGTGAGGCGTTTCATCAAATATCGATGGCAAAAGAAAGTCGAAAGTACACCGCTTTTGTCGTCGAGGGTAAAGGCTTGCTCGAGTGGGTTCGGATGCCCTACGGTTTGACAGGGGCGCCATCGACATTTCAACGTCTCATGGACAAGTTAAAGAAATGAATAGGAGAGATTATTATCGAGCGAAAATTGCCAAACCACTGGATAGAGAAAGTTTTTGTTCATCTAGCCGACTGGATCGTAGTTAGCGAAAACTTAGATGAACACCTTTCGTTGTTGTCGATTCTGTTTGAGGTTTTACGCGAAGCAAAATTGAAAATCAATCGAGAGAAGAGTAGCTTTGCGTGTCGGGAAGTCAAGTACCTCGGATACATTATCGATGAACACGGGATGCGACCGAACCCAGAGAAAATCCAGCCGATAATCGATTACCCAGTACCGCGCGATCGCCCTCAGCTTAGACAATTCAATGGGTTAGTTAACTGGTATCATCGACACTTGAAAAATATCGCTAGGATTCAGGGACCATTGAATAAATTTACTAGTCCTAAGCACCCGTGGCGATGGACTCACGCCGAACAAAAGGCTTTTGACGAAACTAAACAATCTCTGATCGACATTCCGCGTCTGTGTACACCGATTCCCGGTCAACCGTTTATTCTGTATACAGATGCCAGCGATTTTGGACTAGGAGCAATACTCGTGCAGAAAGATCCGGAAACCGATAAAGAATTACTTATCGAAATATTGAGTCGACCGTTGCGAGGGGCTGAATTTCATTACAAGACCACTGAAAAAGAATGCCTTGCAGTCGTGTGGGCAGTCGAAAAACTTCGCTGTTACCTCGAGGGGATGAAATTCAAAGTCGTTACAGACCACCAGGCTCTGCTGTGGCTCCACAGCTTAAAAAATCCAGTAGGCCGACTCGCTCGTTGGGCAATTTACCTGTTACAACACGATCTAACAATCGAGCATAAACGTGGCACAATGAATGAAGCGCCAGATACTCTTTCGCGCATGTTTGATGTCGATATTGATCCGTTGGGATGGGAAAAGATTGTCGAAGAAACGATTAAAAATCGAATCAAGTTAAATTCCATTTGCGACCAGAATTGGTACGAAACCAAACGTGGTCTTGTCGAGAAAAGCCCTAGTAGATTCCCGGAGTGGAAAATCGAGAACGATTAAATGTATTACTATCGACCCGATTACGCGAAAGCCATCCTTAATGACGAAAACCCCTGGAAGCTCGTGGTAAAATCAGACAAAATACTGCAAATTCTCAGAGAAAATCATGACGAGCCTCAGGCAGGACATTTAGGTAGAGATAAAACTCTAGACCGCGTTCGACAAAATTATTATTGGCCAGGGATGACCGAAGACGTGAAGCAATACGTTAACGACTGCGAAACATGTATTCGAGTTAAAAATAACCAACATCCTATCCAGGGACCAATGACATCGAGACTGACTCAAACTCCTTGGACAGAATTGGCAATCGACACAGCAGACATGACAACTAGGTCGAAAAAAGGAAATTCCCATATTGTAGTCGTTGAGGACTTAACTACGAAGTACATTGAGTTGTTTCCCACACGTGATAAAAAGGGCAAGACGATAGTTACGATCTTAGAGTCGATATTCGATCGTTGGGGTACCCCCCGAATTTTGATTTCCGACAACGGGACGGAATATTGCAATAAAGACGTTTCGACCCTCTTGATCGCGAGAGGAGTTAGACATCATACGACTCCCATAAGCCATCCACAGTCGAATCTAATGGAACGCGTGAATAGAACGGTGAAGGCAATGATAAGCGCATTTATCAAAGACCATCAGAACGAATGGGATATTAATTTGTCGATATTCCGATTAGCCTATAATACTGTGCCTCACGCAGGGACACGAGTTTCCCCGTTTTATCTTAATCACGGTCGAGAGGCTGTAGTAAAGCGAGAAATTCGTAATGTCGATGATCAATTACCTCAAAATGAAATTCAGAACCTGTGGGTGGAGAGAATGTCGAAGATCGGTGAATTTCGACATAAAATCGAGGCGTTTCTGAAGAAAATAAATGATGAGCGATTAGCCAAAGAGAATAGGAATAAAACTACCCAAGTCGAAGTTAAAGTAGGTTCCGAAGTTTATTATCCCAATAAAAAGCTCAGTAACAAAGGAGAAAATTACAATGCCAAACTAGCTCATCGCTATCTGGGTCCCGCAGTAGTCGATAAAATATTAGGTCCAATGACGGTGGAATTGGTCGACAAGAATGGTAAACGAGTAGGAAAATATTATGTAACCGACTTAAAATTCCCGCGACGTAGCCTTAGACGAAATTAAACTTGTTCACACAGGTCCGACACCAACGCAGACGACGTGTCATCATGGAAGACAACGACGACAGCATCACATCGGACACATCAGGCCAAAGTGAGGTACCACCTCCAGTCGACGGAGTATCCGAAGGGAACGATGAGAGTCTGCAGAGGGATTCCATGATGCCTTTACTGCTAATGGAAAAATCTACCCAGGCCGAGATCGACAATTCTGATGTCGACGATGTAGTTCAGTTGGGAGTCGACCTGCTCGACTTAACTGATGACGACATAAGTACAACAGCATCGAAACCGATATCCCAAGACGACAAGAACCTGATATTCGAACAACCTAGCATCAATGATTTGAAACTAACCCCAATGCAACAGAGCGCTATAGCTAAAACTGTAAAAAAACCGATATCAGATGAAGCTGCTGTACTGCTCTGCGAAATTCGTAGTAGGCTACCACCAAAGCTAGACTCCAGTTGGATCACCCTGACTCAAGCTGATATCGATCGTGAGAACAAGGAACGTTCACGTCTACAGGGTGCATACAAACCAAAAGAGCAATCTCCAATTTACGCGAGGGAACTTAAAACCGCTGATGAAACTTCAGCTCTCCTAGCTCCCTCCCTTGCAGTTTATCCTGCTCCTGTTCCAATGGCACCTTCCTTTACCTCATTTCTCCAAGATCATAATCTTGCTACCATTCAGCCAGATCCAGAGGGTCAGCCATTATACCTGCTGGATGAAGCGCAATTGAAACGATTGGTCACCGAACTTACCAAGCTCTTGATCGCCAAGATGGATGAAGGAAAGGTAACCAAAAGCACCCAGACTTATGTGACACAAGTCGGAAAACTACACTCAGTTGGTTGTGTCAACTGTGGGTCTCGAGTACATCACTTCAGTAAGTGTCCATTACCTCTACGCCCAGGGTTCTGCCACATCTGTGGTGCCCAAGGATTCGACACCGAGGATTGCATTTATCCACACGGCGTAGAACATGAGAGGATGTTGGGTCGCTGCGGCGGATGTTCAAACGATCTCAGTCTCCATTGCCCAGAATGCACTGACTGTGCTGTTCGCTGGAGAGGTTTCGCTGATTGGCAGAGACTCAACTATTCCACTTGGCCTGCATGGCTTATACCAGAAGATCACCAAATAATGGAAGGCGAGGGTGAATCGACTTTAAAGAAGAGGGTCAAGATTAAGTTTGATGATCCCGTGGATGCCCCCAACAGAATTCGTCGATTTCTGATCAGGGAGAATGCCCTGATGAAAGCTCCGAGAATTGCTAATGCTAATGTACCAATCCCCATCAAGTTGTCTGAGGAAAAACGTCAACTGGCAGTCAATGCGCTACAGAGTCCCATCGTTATGAAACATCTTGACGACATTACCAAAGAACGTCCAGAGCCGAGAGACAACGAGGAGTACAGGGTGCTCATCCCCACAAGATACAAGAAGGCATCGAACTAAAATCGACAACTGAGTTCACACGAAGATCTAGCTTCTTATCTTATGTTTTTCAATTTTTTCATCTCATATTTAATATTTGTTTGTTTGTTTTATGTTCCATTCATGTTGATTTTTGTTATCCTTTGAAATAAGTATGATATTATTTTCGTTACCAGTTCATTCAAAGAGTCATCTCTAAAAAGAAATATCAAAAAGAGAAATAATTAAGTTAAAATTTAATGATTTGTCGACAATTCTTCTTGAAAATACATAGATTTGTACGTTTCAATAATTTGTGTACCCATATTAATTTCATTCAAAACACATATATTTGACAGACGAGAGAGAAACGAGAAACTAAACTTTTGTTTTTAGATTCAATAGTCCTCATGGTAATTTATCGATTCCAAAACTAAGGCAGGAATATTACAGGAAAATTGTCCACCGACGTGAAGGTCAAATGGGGGAGATTGTAACAGGAGATAGTATTTTCCCTTCGCGTCGGAACAATTCTCATACCCTTGGGAATCCTAACAAACTGCCGTAGGCTTAATTTATGTAATTAATTATTGTTGCAACCGAATTATCCAAATGACGACAAATACAATTCTATTCCCGAATTCAGCGCCGAGGAATTTAATCGACATCAAGGGCGCATGCGCCAAATTATTGATTTGTTACGACGCAACAGGCTGCCTGGGGCCCATCGGTTTACTCTTGTCCCGGCAGTACACACGTGTAGATCTACATATTGTTTGTCTCAGTCAGAATCATTTATTTAATTATTGTTTATTTATTATTCTTTACACTGTGTGGAAGGAGTCGATTCCTGAGGAGTTTCTTAGAAAATATACTCTGTGAATTGTCGACATTAAATGTGAGTAATTATTTATTGTTTTATTCCTGCCTATCTTTCTCCTTTCTCTCTCTCTCTGTCGATTTAATTTATCCTTGGGTCGTCCAACATCCACTCCCTGAGTTGAGTCAACGTTGTTAATTACCGTTAAATTAACTGGCGCCCTATTAAAAGAATCATTATTGTCGAAATTGTTTATTGACCTTCAAAAGGAGTCTCCAGAGCCCTGACAGCCCTTGACCCAAGCCGCGTCAGGTGAAGGCCTTCTGCAATTACGTACATTCTATCTAATCCTGTTAATAATTTTGTCGATTCTATTTATTCAGTGAATTATTTATTAAAATCAAAAGGCCTTGTCTCAAATAAATTTATTCATAGTGTTATACCTCGATAGTCCATTTCGCTAAAGATCAGGCTAAGCCTCTACGAGGGCAACGAGTCGTCTTGATTCTTCCACCTCTATGGTAGCTTGTTCTTTCAGTAGATCACCCTTCGTCGATAGATAACCCTCAAAATTTTGGGAATTTGAATTCCACGTGGGGATGCAACTTCAGACTGCTCCGCCATAATACTTTTCCTGGTGTTAAATAGCATTTTTATTGATTTTTCTATGAAATATTAGGAGAATTTAATTTAAGAAACTTGTCATGGAACAATAGGCCTAAATTTTATCTCTTCACTGATATTTTTTTCTATCCAATTGTCGTACGGGTTATTTTTTTATTAATTTTAGAAAATTGCAGTTCTAGGCCATTTTAACAACTTTACCATTTTTTTTACTCCACAACGATCGCGTTTCGGAGGAAACGGCCGCCAGATTCGGAATCAGGGAGGAAAAATCTTCCTAGTGAGGGCCATTTCATCTCTAGGTAAAAATGGGCCCAAATTTTGTCGGACTGTATAATAGAAGGATAAAAATGAAACGCAAAAATGACTAAAAATTAATAATAATTAAATTGTTACCAAAAATTTTTTTTGCTGAAAAATTGGTACAATGATCCCTGAATCTCGCCATGTGATGTATATAGTCCCATATTATGTATAGGAAATGTTATGTAAACAAGAGTACTCAACTTTGATATTTCTTATGTTAATCAAATGGGAAATCGAAAAGTTTACCGAGGCAGACCTAAAAATTATCGCACAGCAAGCGGACAACGGTAGGTATCTCAGCACACCAAAAACTTGCCTTTTTTATACCCGGAGGGTAAAAAAAATTAGGTGGTAGATATACACAATAGTTCCATATCTGGTGTTTCGAAAGTGTCAAAGTGAACTAACGAAGATAATCACAACAAAACACTGGCTGGGTACGAGAGTGTTTTCCTTACAGTTTTTTTTTTATTAGACTGACTAATTTTATGGTTATACCATTTTGCATCATACTTTTATCATGAAGACCTGGTAGCAGAGAAAAATAAGTCTGGATAGAGCATACGCCCACCGCCGTTTAATCCTGAAAATGAAATGTAGAAAAATAACTCTGTTGATTAAGACTAATCCAAAGTCGTAAAACACAAATATTACGATTATTGGTATCGTTATATGTAAATAATTTCATTGTTTATACAATCATCTCACATAAACAATTACAGATAAGAAGAAATGCTTCAAACCAAAGACGGCTGACATGCAGTAATACACATATCTGGCTTTGTATCGTTTTTCGCATATTACGATAGAGCAAGAGTTATCAGGGGAAGAGCAAAGCGGACCGCGCCAGCATTTGTGCGAGGTGTCGGCGTACTACGATGCATTGCTCAACAAACCTTTCTGGTGACAGACAGAAATGAATCAAATTAAAAACATTCCTCATCAAATTAGTCATATAATTTTTTCTTTAAATTTGTTCCCCACATCTAGCCGTTAATGAGACATTAACACTCTTAGGGGTTCATGATAGGAAAAATTAGTTACGTTTTCGTTTATTATAATTTTGCGAGTAAGCGATCTGAGATACGAAAAAAAGTTCGCATCAATATTGTGGCCCAAAAAGACGGTTATACCATTTTGCATCAGCGTCCCACTTTGCCCCATCCCCCCCCCCATTTCCCCCGTTCTGAACCCAACCAACACCATTATTCATTACTTACTTCAAGAATTGTGATCGCCCAAGAAGAAATTCAATATTCAACTGGTAATGAATTACGTTAAATTCGAGGGTGCTTTACCCCCTACACCACATTTTTCGAAAAAAGCGAAAACCCGTATTTTTGACGTTTGCTCGGTCGTTTAATAGCCATTCATACTATTAAAATACGAGCGTTATTTTTTTTCACAAAATTTTTTTGGATTTGAACTCCTATTATTTTTTGGAATTGGAGATCAAGCAAAATTATAAAGTGACTGAAATCAAAAGAGTCTTCATACAGTTCGGAATACAAGCAGTTGTTGCATTAAATAAAGAATTCAATGTTTATCTGCCCAGTCGTCTCACTAAATTTCTTGACCAAGATGAGGAGCAATTCGATCAGCTGGTGAAAGCATATGCTGAAAATCACCTGCATTTAGCGAGTGCGAGTTCCTATACAAGTGATATGATTTATTATATTCATTCTTTCTGAAAAATATCCAAATGAATTTATTATGATGTATCAAAATATTACTTAATCGTAAAAAAATAAATACAAGAAGTAGAAAAATGATGATTTTACTTCTTTCAATCCTGTGATTTATTCTTACAAAATCTATTTATTCCTAGTTTACGAATAGTTTTACAAAATTCAAATGTTAGGAAAATGATAGTATACAAGAAGCATAGTGAGCAGATAATCAAAAACGTTAGTTAGATTATGTGCAAAATTGTGACGTTTGGATGTTAAACCTATAAGTTTTCAGATAATCGGTTTTATTATGAATTTTATTATATACATCACTAAACATACGGATAGAAACTTATGAAATTATTATTTAACGTGCAATTTCAAACTGTCGGTAAAAAACTGATGATAGAATGGGGAATAGTGAGTAGATAATCCGAGTAGGCAATTCCATCAGATGCATTATTTTGACGTTTGGAGGCTACACGCATAAACTTTTCAAGAATTTAAATTTCGAGAGAATATTGTAATTATTGGGTAATTACAGTATAAATGGGTACATATAAATAATTGGGTATATATAAATGAGATGAATAATTGTCAATGTCTTCAACATATTCTGAAAGGAGAATCCCATGTCTAATAAAAATTTTCTCCTGCCCTTCACTGTCCAATCTTACACTGACAGCGCAATGTTGACGTTTGGATGTTAAACGGACGAATGGATAGTCAATGTTTATATGAAGTTGAATTCTTGAAAGATTCAAAGGATTGATCAATAGGCATATGGATGGAAAAACAATTGCTACTGGGTTTAACTCGTTTGAACGGATGAACAGTAATTTTTCTAATTTTTCTCGTTTATTCCCTCATGGATAATACATTGTAAAAATACATTTGTAAACATTATTCTTTGAATGATTTTTCCCCACTAAAAATTATAACGAATAACATTCGTATAGAAAAAAAGCATAAAACAGTGGAATAATATGAAAATAATATGGAAATGTGAATAATTCAATAATTTCTTTCACAAATTTATTTCATCAGAATGAATAACTCTCTAAAGAGAAGAATAATATGTAATATGAGAATTAAATGGCAATAATATTTTTAAAAATAGCGATAATCTACGAATACTCCAAAAAATCTTTCAGATCATGAATCGATCAAAATTGAGAACTCGCTAGAGAGAAGAATAATCCTATATTAAAAAAGACATGGGTCACTAATCGAACATGGTGGATCTCATGGGGATAATCGATTATTTTGCATTCGATTTCGATTAATCGAATAGAACCGGGCATCACATCAGCTGATTAGTACAAGGTTACGGAGAAATACCGCAAGATGGCAGTGTAAAAGATGATACCTCAATGTTTGAAGAAAATGCGCGCGAATTTAAAAGCGGACTTCTAGCCCCAAATAAGAAACAAACACCGTGCAAGCATAAAGTACATCAGAGCATGTTTCCTACACATGTATTTGATTATAATGAGTTGAATCAAAAGTTATTTGTCAGTGATAAATGCTAAGAACTGACAAACTAATTGGAGTGATTGATAATTAAATTAACTTGAATGCGAAGGGTGGAATTAACAAAATTTATCTCCTGTTTTTCCAAGTCATTTTTTGTTTTTCGAGGTTATGTTTAATGAAACCAAGCCTTAGGTATATCCCAAAATCAATGAATTTTAAATTTTAACCGTAAAATAAAAACGTCGAAATACTTTTTATTTACAGATTTTCAATGGTCCAATTTCTTCCTCGAATTGGCTAGGAAAAGTTCGAAAATAAAGCATGGATAATCAGCGTCTTTCGAACGAGATTCTGCAAATAATTGCTTTATTTCGACATTCTTAGGAATGAACAATGGAAATGGCCCAAACTTTCAAAAGAATATTTTTAGGGATCCAGTTAAATTTTGGTGAAATTCTGAAAGGGGAAAAATTCATTACAATTCAGAAATGATTATTTTTAGAGTGAAAAATATATTACTATTGAATGAGTTAGATAAACAGGCAGTGCGACAGAAGCCATTTGATAGATTACATATGACTGCTACTCTCCACGTATATTTCTCCTATTTTCATTTCTACCGAATTTCATTGAGTAGGCTTCCCAATGGATCCCAATGTATGTTTTCAAAAAATTAAGGCATACGAATTCCCATTTTTTGAAAATATTAAGGCCAATCGCACTCATGTTCCCCTATTTCTATCAAATAAATTTGCAATTTCATTCAACAATATTCATGTTATATGGCTTCCTCAATAATCGTGCTGTGAAAATGGACGTTCAAATATAGATGTGTTATTTTGTTTTCTCAAAAATTTTGGGTGAATTATTTCATCTCAAGAACTATCAAATGCATAGACCTAAAATTTGATATAGAAATGTTCCTTGACAGTCCTAATTAGAAACCAAAGTTTTAAAATGTTTCCCTGACTTTTACCCATGTCATAGTGCGTAAAAGTGAACTCCGAGCAAAAACTACAAAAACGACGATATCTCGGAAAATTTCAATGGGATGGTACCAATATTCTATTGGATCTAGATAAATGGCATGAAAACGCACGTTTGGAAAGGAAAAAAAAATGAAATCGGACAAATAGTTTTTGAGATATTGACCACAAGATTTCGTTCATTCAGCATCCCAAACTTATTTACCATGAAACCTAAAATCATACTAAGTTGTAAGTTTCTATCTCGATTATTTTTCAAGTTTTCGTGCGAATAAGCAATTTCAGGGAAAAAATGAAAAAACGAGAATAAAACTACATTGCTCAGGGAGTAATGGTCTTTTTTCCATCCAATTAAATAGGTATCATCGTGACGAGTATTTTGAAAAAAGAATCCGATCAGTCCAGGTGATATCGGCAAAAAACTATTTTCGAAGAATCGCTATATCTCAGGAACCGCTCAACCGATCGAGCTGAAATTTAGCATAAATTTGAGTCTCAGTAGTACCAATTAGCAGCCAGAATTTCAGCATATTTGCCTCAATAATTCTCGAGTTATGGGGACAGTTCTGGACATACGAACACACATGTGCACACATATACCCCTACTCATATACAGACATTTTTTAAAAACATCATTTCTTCACGTTTCATGACATTCCTAGGCATTTCCACCCAAAATTCAGAAGTCAAAAAAAATCATAATTGTAAAGCTTCAATTCGGAAGCAAAAAATTCGTGGTCTTCGAAAATCGCAATTTTCCGACCATACTCAGAACAGTCGACTTTTTACTTTTTTTAAAAAATTTTGAAAATGTTCCTTAATAATTCTGAGTAAGTAGTAATAATAGTGTTGGAAAAAAATTTTTAATGTCATGAACAGTACAGTACTAATTCTCAGGCGAGAGACATTTACTTCCGTTTGAGAGGAAAAAGTCGTGAAATTTCAAATTTTACTGTAAATTTAATGAAATTCAACACTTTTCACCAGCATGTGAAGCGCAGAACTTTTCAAGTTACTTGAATTCTCATTTAAACGATGAATATTCTGTACCAAATCACTCTGTATTTTCGATTGATAAACAAATTATAATTGCTCAAATCATTTAGGCCACAGGAAAATAGAATGATTCAACTTCCTCAATGGTGCGTTTGCTGGGGTTTCCTTCAAAGTTAATTGGAATCAATAGAATTTAGAATTATGAGAGATTCTGACATTTTTGACATTAAGTATAGAAGAATCTGAATGCAACATACTGAAAATGATAATCGATTGTTTCACTTTGAACAAATAGTAACAATATTTAAATTAAAAATTTCTGATATGATTAAACAAAAAAAACTTTCACTCAATATTCCATAACTGCAAATAATAAAAATGATGATAATTATGTAATATTATCTGAATCATTAATGTGAATTTCAGACTCTCAAAAAAAGATAGAGCAGAAGTCAAACAATCATTTAAAATTTTAATTTTTAATTTGGTGCTGAAAACATTAGGTGATGATATTTCAAGCGTGGAATTATATTGATGATATGAATAACAGATTAGTTGAATTAACGAGTGAACTAATTATGAAAATTTATAAGAGTGTTCACTAGAAATCTACTCTCTGGCTTACGTTCGAGAAGAAAGTGCATTATAATTATGATCGAACTTTTATTCAGTAAGTATAGCAATTAGCACATGAACAAGTCATTTATTGCAATATGAAAAATTAACAAAATTTGAAGCTAATAAATTGGGAGAGATTATTGTCATCAGTTGCGTTGCTTTTTACAATTAGAATGATTATGAACAATGAATTGAAAAAAGGAATATTAAAACTGACAGGAAAAAGGGCAGAATGAAAGCGATATCAACACCCCGGCCGCAAGCGGGGTGGCGCTAGTATGTCATATAGGAATGAAATGAAAATAATACTTAAGAAAAATGCAAATGATATAGGAAGCCCCAAAATGTTTTTCTATCCTCTGTCTCTCTTCAATGGTATCCTTAACTCCTAGCCTCAGCTTTACAGCTCCAATGCATTGGTGAACAAAATGACTGTAACAAAAAATTAAAAATTAGAAGTTTATCCTTTTCCAGTCAGCCCCTTCGAGGAATATCTATCAATCTAAGGTCAATAACGAAATTGTGATTGAGAGATTTTGCACAGCAAAATCAAATAAATTCAATTCTGTTGTGCAATACGTTTTTATTAAAATGTTCGATGCTGGGTCTGAGATCTGTGGAATAAGCGAGCGATGGGCGAGATAAAAACGGATTTTAACGGGAGCGGGAGAAGGTCCGTAAATCACTACACGTGCACGTTGGTCACAAAAGTCAATTTAATTATCAAATAAAGTCAATTATTTACACGTGTTAGCTTTGATTAATTAGAGAAGTTCAAACAAGTAGCGCGGGTCACAATATTATTAGATAGTTCGCAGAAGTTATGATGCAGAGCAATTATGCGCGGAAATCCGTGCAAACAATAGAGCGTTTCGGAGAAAGTTAAATCACACTGTCCGATGGCCGAAATGCAAAAGAGGCCGATTAAAGGACCACAAGGTGGCAGGTGTCGATCATCGAGGGTCCAAACGTGCCCCAATTTAAATGGAGGCGTTCACGGGATACCTGTGCATCAAGTGGCGCCTCAGGTGTCAGAGGTGAGAGGCCACTGGTCAGTTAAGTCGGTTGCGCAGGTCAGTCATGAAAAGCCATGCAAGCATGCGAGAGGAGCGATTGTGCGTAAGTGTGCGTGTGTGTGAGGGAAAACAATTCGGTGGAAAATCGAACAAAATTTTACTAGTTTTTGTATAGTGAAATTTCCACTATTTTTTTTCATAGAAATTCTGAGATATTCTCCAAAACGTGAGCAGGACTTAAATCGTATTTTTAGAATTATAGAACTACTCTTTTAAAATGAATTCTATGAAACTTACGTTGGCCATTCCAAGAGTAGGTAAAAAATTTCAGGCTTTCGGTATTTATACCATTTGGAAAGTGATATTGAATCTATCACAACTTTGTATACTCTTAAGCTCCTCTTTGGGTTTGATGCGAGTGATGATGCATCAATGAACTGTTGACAATCAAACAGTGAATTGCTGATGAACTTGAAGGCTGGATGTCTGTGGGCTCATCATTAACGTTAACCATGTTAACATCCTCTTCAGCATGACTGATAATAGCCTGAAATGGGTTGGGTTCAGCTGATGGAGTATCTGGCATAAACCAGAATCGGCTATGAGGACACTTGTGCAGTCTAGCTCTAAGTTCAACAGGTCGCCGATTTCATTTCATGGACATGAGAATATCCACTGCCTTGGCACGTTCATAACAATGAAAAAGTTCTCCATCCCGAGTGGTAGCCGGAAATTAATAACAAATGTTAAAAAAATGAATGCATAAGAATGGAAGAAAAACTGCACTCCCCTTTTTCTCGAAAACCCAGAAAAACTTTCAATACTCAATCTAGAGAATTATAGGAATATTGTAAATGATCAAGGCGACCATGAGCGATTTCGATTGAAAAAGAAAAAAAATTGAATGGCACTTCTAAATTATATATTCACCCAAAAATTCGCAAACGATTTTTGGATGAGTAATCGAAACATGAACGATTTCGATTGAAAAAAATTAAATGACACTTCTAACTTATTTATCCACTTGAAAATTTAAACGATTTTTGGATGGGTAATCAAAACATTTAAAAGTTTTATATTATTGGTAGTGGCACTTGGCACTCAATATTAGTTAATCCATTTTTTTTTTCACTTTGGGATACACCATCGAGAAAAGGAATAATTAACGCTCAGTTCATCCACCACTGATAGGATAAATCGTTAAAATACTTACATTCAGTATCAAGTGGTCAAATTCAAATCGAAACACTGTACTAATATGATGCAAGCGTGATGACTGCTACAGCACTGCATGAGAGCAAGACTGATCTGATGTCGTCTAAGGATGCTACTCCTTATATGAAGCAGGGATCATTTCTTCTTTATTTTTTTGCACTAGGTGACAATGACCGCTACAGACGCGCATTTTTACAGCTGATATTTTGCAGCTGAGAGATAAGTTACTCCAGAACAATGGCACAATGAAATTCGGGAGAACTGCATTCAACGCTCTGGTGGTGCGTGTGATAAGACATGCTTAACTAGGTTCCATATATCTTGTGCATCGCGATGTTCACTCAAAATTATGTTGGTCTGGTTGATGCAGTTTCTTTCTTCGGGGTTATAAACATTAGTGCTCATCACTTTGACGTATGCAAATACTGAGAATGATTTCTCATCTCGAGGAGCGTAAATAGTTAACTAAATAACATCATATGAAATTTCAGGAACATTATATTGTTAATAGAAATTTCTTAGATGGATGCAGTTTCTTTCATTGGAAGTCGTAAACATTAGTCCTCATCTTTGAGAAATGAGAATACTGAGAATGATTCTTCATCTCGGGATATGTGAATTATTAAATAAACAACATCATATGGAATTTTAGAAACATTTTATTGCTGATAGAAAACTCTCAGAGGATTTACATCTCATAATTTTATATACTGAACTTAGTATGAACCACAATTTTTTCGTAGAAGGTCAATGCTTTCTGCAAACTCATTCCGGATCAAATAACTGTGTGCAGTGCAACGTTTCAGGTTGAAATATTTGGGAGTTTCTTCTAGTCCTTGGGCATCATTCCAGATGAATCACAGATTGAATGTGAATGTAATTATCCAATCACCACTGATGCATACGTTGCACGTTTTCAAAAGCACATTTATAATATTCTATTCTAGCATGGTTACGTTGATTAGGACACTTCATTGCTACTTTTATATCATTTAAAGGCGGACATCGAAAATCTTCTAAATTGATAACTGGTATAGAGTATAGAGTAGTAGTACTGGTATAGAGTTTATAAGATTTTCAATCCACGTTTTCTTCTCTAACCCCTTAACAAAAATCCCATCAATTCCAATCAGAAGATTTTCCAATACGGTATTCAAACAGCTGTATGATAAATGCCCTGAGTTCCAGGCAAGGCCATGCAAGTTATGCTGATACCAGCGATTCATCGCTTTGTAGGTAGCAGGCAATGTGTGCCAAGGACATGGTGGATTGAAAATAAAATAAGTTAGCCCAAGTTTTTTTTTTTCATCGTGTGATACGTTGGCATTACTCAACTCTTTCACTACGAATTCATTATCTGCTTTTTTAAAGCCTTGTATGTCCAAGATGATTGGTATAATGTCCCTGTTTTTTATTTTAGGAAAACTAGGCAGATCGCGCGCTTCGCGCGCGCTACCTAGTTTGCATGAAATTGATATTTGTCGTCATTTTCATGAATTATAAATCCCCCGACTTACGAACTACGTGATCCTACATTATGTCATTTTTTTTATTATATTTCAATCATGTTTTAATATTTATATCAGAAATAATTATAATTATTGTGACAAATAAATTAACCAACTATAAACCAACTTTAAACAGAAACTTCACGTCATTCTCCTGACAACTTCACAAATGATAACGATGTTCAAATCGATTCGTCATACAAATTGACGGATCGAATCGAAAGCTCCATCATTAGCAATAAATGATTTCGAAAAATGGAAAATATCAATGCATTTTTAATGGGGCATCAGTTTGGTGTCAATTTTTTGAACGTAAATGTGATATTTCCATATTTAAGCATTAGGTACTTACACAGATTTGGACAATAACCGAGGAAATTTTCCTCATGAAGAGGAAAAAATTTGAATTTTCGCAGCGTGATATCCCAAAATCAAATTATTATTGCTTATCAGAATTTATCTATTGGATGGAATGGATAAAACACGGTATCAATTGCAAGATCTCCATAAGACCTTCAACTTAGTATATAATACATCCCCGCTGGTGAAGTCCAAAGCATAATTTTTTGTCAGAAACTATGATTTTTTAAGTGTGACATGAAGTAAAAAATAGAAACAACCTACCATAATTGGATGAAAATTCCACGAAATCAGATTTTTTATGTACCATTTTGAAGAACTGACAATACTCTTCAAAATGATGTACGAATTCTTTACTTTACTTCCACGAGAGTGATTGAAAAATGCGAACTAATCTGAATTCAGAAAAAAATCAAGAAATTCAATTCTTAGATAAAATCTCCTATAAGTTGATCAAACTTGGCTGTAATTGAATAGTTCAGGGGTCAATTTGAAGGCAATTTAATGTTCTTTGAATTATATATAACATATTCCCACAAACTTGAAGAAAAAAACAGAAAATATCATCGTTTATAGAAAAAAAATGGAAATTTTCAAAACGTGACATGCCAAAATCGATGCATTATCGCTTGTAACAATTGATCTAATGGTTGGAATCAATAATATGAAGTATCAATTTGAAGATCCCGATGAAACCTTCGAATTGATATATGATATATCCCCGCTGATTAAGTATAAACCCTTGATAAATTACAAAAACTGTCATTTTCTAGGTGTGACAAAACATAAAAAATGGAAAAAAACTGTAATAAATTGATGAAAATCCAATTAAATCGCATTTTTAATACACCATTTCGAAAAACAGTACATGTTCTTCAAAATGATGTATAAATATCTTTGTTTAAGCCACTTGAAAGCATCGAAAAATCCATCCGAAGTTAATTTTTCAAGTGAAACATGAAAATTCACTTATCGCTTAAAACTCTCATAACTCAATGAAAAATGGTCAAAATTGGATGAAACAGACGTCACTTTGGAACTCATTTAATGAGCTTTCCAAAGATTGTACTATATACATGGTTTATAGAAAAGGAAAAAGAACTTGAGCATAAAAACCAAAGAAAAAAGCCTGGTAACGCTCACGGATCTTTTATTTATGGAATATTAATTGATCTCCACGAGGTCTAAAACAATTCTGGAGAGGATCATGAAAATCGCTGTTGAATTTATAAGCTGCGAAAAGTGTCAAAACCTTGAATCATGGGGAAGGTCTAATACAGGTCTGGCCGTCGAGCATCCTTGGAACTTGATACCTGATGACGTCATATCAGAATTTCGCGACCTGTCGATCCTGGATCGTGACTCGGCACATTATCCAGAATCGGCCCTGTATACCTACTAGCGTCAACCTCATGAGCTATTTGTTGTAATTCATTAATAAACCAGTCAATGCAGTCGGTACCACGTTTAATCTTAAATTGTGATCGTCTATTATTAAAAGAACAGTGCAAATAGAACGCAACACTATATGGAATATGTTTTTGAGTCAGACATTCTCCTTCAGTCGGTTGGAGAATACACTCGAAATCAGCATAGACGACGAATGGT
Source organism: Diachasma alloeum (assembly GCF_001412515.2). Lineage (NCBI taxonomy): Eukaryota > Metazoa > Arthropoda > Insecta > Hymenoptera > Braconidae > Diachasma > Diachasma alloeum. Next base: position 475,803 of record NW_021680602.1, on the reverse strand, counting down.
ACCATCTCTCTAAACTTACAATTCTTAAAACTCAAAAGATTTATCTCTTCTGTTGGTAGAACCATTTTACACTCGTTGATATTAAAACAATCTTTTTGGTGATCATGAAATGATTTTTTGTTTGAGAAATGACCCAAGCAACGGTCGCAAAACCACATGGGATGCTTATGATTTGAAACTTGTGATCTTAATAGACGAGACAAATTATGAATATGAGCAAATAAAAGTGATAAACTGGCTGCATATCAGGCTCCAGATGTGCGTTACTACTGTATAATAGCAAATGAATTGTTGGTTGATCAAATTCATGTTCGATCAAATACAGAGGCACAATTTCATCATCTTCTATACCGTAAACATTTACCAATAAGTGATTCATACGCTCGAATTTTGGGATATCTCTTAATTTCATTGGAAAATCGATTCCTGTAAAAGTGAGTCTAGTCTGCTGACCGGGTAATGTAAACGTAGAGTAATGATAATATGAATTTACTCTATCAGCATGTGATATCGCAGGATAAATCGCGGCTATCACTGACCAGAGAAAGCAGAATTCATCGTTATTCTTTATGTTCACAACTGCTTTCTTCGATTTAATTTTTTTAGGTAGTGGTATATAAGTATTCACTCCTGCAACGAGTGGAACATATCTGTTGATATTGATCATGAGATAGATTATTTCTATAAGATTCCACCAAGAGTCACGTTCTTGGAAATCGTCCACCTTCTCAACTAATTTTTCAAAGACATTTTCGTTAAACAATTGTTTAATATTGATAGTTGTGAGAATAATCTGATTCTTCGTATTGAAGTATTTCGTTTCTTCAATAGTTTCAGCGTTTTTTATTACTTGAAACTTCGCAGCTAATACGCAATTGACCTTCAGATTTCCCTGTTCTTCCAAGGTATTTTTCAGTCATCGTATAACTCAAGTTCTTGCATCCTTTAGAAACGGCTCTAGATCTTTTTGACCCAAGTTAATAACTGCCCCTGTACGTATTCGACTATCGAATACAGATTCCATATCTTTCTACGTCACTCTTTCTTCTCTTCTAGTTCGACCAGAATTTCCAATATTTTCGCCATATCGTAGTCTTTTTAGTTTAAATTTCTTACAACAAGCATCAATTGAATGCACAGTTTTCCTCAGTAATTTTCGATAGAGATTGTTATAATTGTTGGAAAGATGGCGCCAGCTCCCGGTCGCACTGGGCTTAGGCCGTTGCATATGACATATATATTCGTTATGGGGAGACTAGATTTTGCGCATGCGCGGATCTCCTCTCCATCAGGTTGTAACTTGTGAGAGCTCACTCTACTGCGAGACGCGAGACGAGAGACGTGTTGTAGCCAATAAACCAGTGATCTAACAATAAAACCCGTATACTATTTATTATGTCCACACCCGCAATCCAACAGGTTATGTGCCCAGAGCACGCTCCTTAGCGCAAATAAAAACTCAAGTGAGAAACGAAAAATGAAAGTGATAGTGAAAAATAAGGACAAGTTCTCAGGAACATAGTGCCAAGTGCCTGGTGGTCCGAAATGGCGAGGAAAGGCGAGGGAAGGCTGGAAAGATGGAAAAGCCAGAAAGAGAGAGGCATAAGTACGGTTGAATGTGCTATACCGGTGGTAAGCGTCTCCCTGACAACGAACAGGGATTGCGTCATCACAGAAACAACGTGGACGCTGGGAGACAAGATGGTGGACAACAAACGTTGGCCAAACCATCAAACGAAAATCCGGGAGAAAAATAAAAAATATTTAATTAGGGAATTGAAAATCCCAAAGAAAATTAAAATAAAAATAGATTCAAATAGGTGAGAATAATATATGTTGAGGGATGAGTTGGAAGAGTTGTAACATGGTGAAGAACGCGTCCGATACATAGAGAATCGGTGAGAGAAGCGTCCAAGTATGGAGAATCGGTGAGGGACGCGAACAGTATAGAGAGTCGGTATCGTGATGGGTGCACGCGCAGCATTGGTGGGGATAGTGACCAGGAGTGGCTGTAGTTAAGCGGCACACTGAAAGCTCGAGCGAATGATGAGATGGCGAGATGTGGAAAAGAAAAGGGGTCACACGGCTCTCCGCCAGCGCACGCGCATCGCAACTGCGGCCGGTGGCAGAACTAAATTCAAAGTTGAAATTGATGCGAAATACAAATAAGGCGAGAGTGCACAAAAATAAACACAAGCCCAAATTAGCAAACTAATAAATAAATTACCATAGGTGACAACTTGTGGGAGCTGTGGAGGCAATTAACGTTCCTCTTTGGATTTAATGAACTCCATAAAGGAGAGGATGTCGTCCTCGAGTTAGTATAGAAGACCGTGTTAATACAAACAGACACAATTAAGTGTTATAAGTTTGGTGAGTTGAGATGAATTAAGAAGGAGAGTTACGATGAAAAATGCATGCGATCAAAATGTTTGTGAGGATATTAGCTAGCAAATATAATCACAAAGTAACTAAGCACTGAAAATGATCAAATAAAACAAAAATACTAGTTAAAAATTCAGAATAAAATCTGAAGTTTGGTTGCTCCAAAGGGGTGATCAGTGGAAGCGTGCTTGTGTTCAGTGCGTGGAAATTGATCAGCTCTGTCGGGCATAGAGGGGATATTGTGTTCATATCTCGTCTGTGTCTGACTGTCCTGACCTATACTTGATTATACCTTGACTATACTTGTGTTCGGTTGATCGGTGAAAGGGCATAATATACAAATGATAATACTGATATTCATAGATTCTATTTATCACAACAGCCAAGAGCATGATGACAGAGGACCAGTGGAGACTACTGGTGGAGTGGCATGAGCAGAAGCTCCCCGCCAATAAGCATCCCATCATGCCCAAAATCTATGAGGAGCAACCACCAATTACTGCCGAGGTGAGTAAGATGAGCAAAGGTGAGGAGAGCGATTGTGAGAACGGAGAGGATGGTGAGAACGGTAAGGAAAGTAAAGGTGCGTCGGCCGAACAGGGTGCGTGAAAGCGGCAGTAACTGAGGCTCTCAAAGCAGGTAAAAGTAAACCCCAGATTACAAAAATCGAGTACGTGGAACCTAAAGTTAAAATAAGGTCCACGTTACAAAACCACCCGACAAATCCAATGAAATACCACGCGAACAAAACAAGAACTGAAATTCCAGTGGAAGGCAGACTTGAATTGGTGTGCTCGAAACTTGATGCTTCGACCAGCACACTCGTGAAGGTTTTGAATATTCAGATCAACACTAGTAGCTGGATACTAGACAGCATCAGGGAAACGAGAAAAGAGATGAGCGAAATGAGGAACGGCCGTGATGACGGCTCTCCCGTATCGATTCCAGGACGGAGAGACCGCTGAGGAGGGCTGAAACTGAGGGCCCTGGTGAAAAGATGAGAAACGGGTCATATTTACCAGATAATGGCCATGATTTAGATAAGGATGAAAAATTAGAAGCGAGAATTGAGAATCTTATCAAAAGATAATGGGAAAATCTGAGGCGAAAAAAAAAAGTCAAAGTGGTGGAAGCACTGAAAATAATACTGCTAATGAAGTTGCTGAAGCCATAAAACTAGAGATCCTTAGCAAAGGACCATCTGTTGAAAGAAACTACAAATTAGATAGTAATACTAGATTTGAACACTTCTATGACTATTTTAAGTCCGGAGTGAGATCTCACAAACTCCTGCATGTCTTAGATAGTAACGTAAAATTCAGTGGAGATCAAAAGACTTTCGATGAGCATCAATTTAAGGTGAGAGATATATTGATCAATCACATCGATAAAAACTATCACTCTAAAGTAGTATTACTAGAAGTTCCAGTAGCTATTCTACATAAACTCAAAGAGATAAAAAGATACGAAACTAATTTATCTTCATTTACGCTGAGAAAAGAAATCTCCAATATGCAGTATATGATTGGAAAAATGACAGCAGTTGAGTTTTGTAAGAAATTTGAAGAGGCGATTCGAACACATGAAAACTTCTCAGATGCAACCCCTCTATTCGATAAGGAAAGGGGGGACGCGATTAATAATGCCATTATGGAATCTGTACCTATGCTACATTTCCTACAATCCTCAGCCAAACTCAAAGGTGAGCAACCCCCCACTTAAGAACAATTAAAACTTGTGGTTATGCAGGAAGAAGCATCGAGGAAGCAGTCTGGCGAGGGGAGTGGTGAGGTGAGAGCCGCTAACCTCACCGGATTCAAAGAACGGTGTTTTGAATGCGGTAACTACGGACACCTAGGCCGAAACTGCCAGGGCCGGGGTAAGGGCAAACTGTGCTACAGTTGTAAAGGCTACGAACACATAACTAAGGATTGCCCAAACTCAGGTGAGACAAACAACAAGCCAAAAGTTAACATAAGACACACCAGTTCGCGGGGAAATATTTTTCGTGGATTTGAGCGTAGTGGTGCGTCATTGAAGAGAAGGTCAGAGGGTTTAGGTGCGAATGACTCCAAAGGCGCTAAACGGAGGAAATACTATAACCTGAAGGGCAAAGGAGACAAAAAGTACTCGGAGCCCAAGACCAGTACAAAGTCTAATAAGGAGAGCTCGAGCAAAATCTCAGGAGGAGACTACAAAGAGAAGGGTGAGTTAGATTCGAATGAGACAGGAGAGTGCATGGAAGTGGATGATGAGCTTTGTGAAGGTCAGGCATTGCACGTAGGTATTTGTTTTGACAAAGACAAATTTATCACTGAGTTCCTAGCAGATTCTGGTGCTACGGAGCACTTAATAAATGAGGTTACAATTAAACTGAGTTCTGAGTTTGAAATGACAGTAGTGGGCGAGCCAAAAGAGTTTCTGAACATTTCGATAAGACGAGATAGAGAGAATTGTATATTAAAAATGTGTCAAGAAAACTATATTAAAAAGATACTAACAAAATACGGTTTCGAGAACTCACATGCTCAAAGAACTCCAATGATCATTACACAAGCCTCTAACCACGAGCGAAAAATTAGAGAGTCGGACACTAATGGTGAATTGTATAGAACGGCCAATGAGAAATTGAATTGTCCTTATAGAGAAGTAGTGGGTAGCTTGTTGTACCTAGCAGGGACTACTAGACCTGATATTGCTTACGCTGTCAATATTCTGAGCAGACATCAGGTGAGTCCATTAGATGAGGATTGGAAAATGATGAAGAGAGTACTGAGGTACTTGAGAGGAACCACTGACTTAGGGTTGAGATATACAGGTGAGACGGGTGAGATTGAAGCATACTCAGACGCGAGCTTTGCAGATTGCAAAGGCTCATTGACGACGTGTGGATATGTGATTAAACTGTTCGGTGATTCGATTATCTGGAGAACTCACAAACAGTCCTATGTGGCTCTCTCTACGTGTCAGGCTGAGTACGTTGCGATGAGTAAGGCGAGTCCAGAAATGTTGTCGATGTACAACTCCTTGAAATTGATTTTTCCACCCCCGTTGCCAATGACCTTGTGGTGTGATAATAAGGCGGTAACCTGTAGTGCTGAGACGAGTGGGGGAAATAAATTAAGACATATAATTGATGTTAAAGCTCATGATATCAAGAAATGTGTCAAACTCAATCTGATCAAAGTAAACTGGAAGTAAGTTCCAGGGATCAATCGGCTGACGTATTTACCAAACCTCTGGCATTTGAACTACACAAACGCCAAGAACTTTTTAGAATGTTCTAGAAAATTTTTTAGTGGCGCATCAATGTAAATATTGTTTATACTCACTAGAACATGAATTTTCGTTATCAAGTTTTCAAATCACTTCAATGACTTAGCCTAAGAAAATAGATTATACTGAAATATGTTATTCCCACTACCAATGAATTGGACTTCTCAAATGACTCATACTGAACCGTGTATACCGAATTTATAGGGAACATTTTCTGGAATATTCACAAATCAAGGTAAAAAAAAGTAGTAAACAGTTCCCAGAATTATTGATGATGGAAGCTTAACGAAACGGCAATTCCCATAGAAAACTCTAGTCTATGAGTTGCGTCTTTTTGTGCAAACCTAAATCATTGTCTATGTAAAATTGCGAATTATATGAATGATTTTTGACATTCGTCAAATTCCTAACATTTTTATATTCTTCAAAAAAGATTTTTTTTCCCCACATGTGAAGCTTCACGAGAATTCTATGACTTTGTAATCAATGTTAACATTCGTTTTTCAGTCTTTGTTTTTCTATTAACGCATTACTACGTCATATAATTTTAGAGAAAAATTTCTGAAGCTTATAAATACCATCCCAGTGAAATTATTATTCAGTTCTAAGACATACGCTTCTGAATGTGAATCTCCCTCTACAAGTGAATAATTTCAACTTGTTGATAGAAATACAGAAACGCAAACAGATAGTCGATTTTTCAGAACAATTTTTTGATCGAACACTGGACGTATCAGTATTTGTTCTCCTATTCATAAAAATTGAACTTTTCGTATTTCTGAAATACCTAAAATACTCGAATAAATGTTGATTTTTGTTGATTTTAGAGAGAATGGCTGACAGACGGAAGAATCGTGGGGCTTCTTTTTGATGAAATTAATGAAATAGCTCTTAAGGAAAGTGACATTCTGCCCACAAAAAAAATCGATGAATTGAAGATGAAAAAACTTTATAAAGCTACTGGAATCCGATTCGCGAAGACACGCTATGGAATGAAGGCATTGGCTATCTTCGAAAAGCGCTTCACTATTTGGTTGCTAGGCAGGATTACTACCAAGTTATTGAAGGAAAAAGAAAATCTGTGTACATTCCAACAAGCTGCTGGTGATGATATCTTGTACATTAAATTCCTAGTCGGCAAACATTATCCGTGTGAGTCCATCATCATCGAGAAGAAGGATAATGAGAATCAGAATGACTCTTCTTCTTCCGAGGAAAATGAGTCATGAAAAATGTCAAAATAAAAGACCATTATTCCATTCGTTCATGTCTAAATTTGTTCTTATATTTTTGAGATTGAAAATTGTTCATTCATTTCCTGAAGAGTAGAAATTATTCTCATAAGTATAGCATTATTGAAAAAGACGACGAAATCAACAATAATATTATGAGTAAATTTTGTATTTTTCAAATAAAAATGAAGAAAAAAATGTGAAAAGTTATTGCATTTGTTTTTTCAATCAAAAAACATGAATGAATTTCCTCTAAAATGCAGAATTTCTGTTCTTTCTTCCATACCAGACAATAAGAAACATTAATAGAAAAATTTTCACACAGAATATAAGAAACCTTCGATCCATCTTGTAGCTTGACACATATGAAGGAAAAAATCAATGGAAAAAACCTAGCGAATTTGCTGCGCAATTCTATTAGTTACAGTGGAACATGTTCTATTGAACTTTGCAATAACATCAACCAAAGACTAATACAGAGTTCAATAACAAATCCAATCAAATTGTCTACCGATTTCCAGAATTTTTTTCTATTGAATTTTTTTCTCTGCGGGGAGCGGTGAGAAAAACTTTTCTTAGACGATTCTTTAAAAACGGAAATGTTCTTTTATTGTATAATCATAATAAATACAATAATATTTGCAATGAGATGGCTAAATGTTGTTCTTTTTCATGGAATGAGAAATTTTGATATCATTGTATTATTGTATTGTATATCTTTGTATTATTATTATCAACAGAAATGTTCATGTAATTAAAAACTTGAAAATTACGTCGATAGTGATGAGATGAACCCAGTACTCGATTCAACATCATTTGCTCAGCTGTACAGAACCTGGAAAATATATAATATTTTCAATATTGGAATTGAATTTTGAAATATTTTTTCAATATTATAAAACTAGAGTTCATTTGCGCATCATTTTCTTTCGTATATGAAAATTATCGCTATTATCTTTTAACTTCAGTACACTTCTAAAAAATTTTTTTATTTTCTAACAGTATATTCATATTTTTTCGAGTTGATGGATGAAAAAAAATCTTACCACTTTTTATTAAACGTTGCTAATACCATTGCAACAATTGCAGGGATTGTAAGCGATGTGTGGTGGAAGTGGTACTTTCTCAAAAATAAAGGAAGGACCTTCTGAAAGCGTTCTCAGAATTGTTGAAATGCCAACGAGATCGATATAAATATTATCGCTTGTTACGGCTCTGTCGTGAAAAGCCATAGCGATGACCGTGTGGAGAACAGGTATATAGGGATCGATTCCATCCACTCATTTGATACCCAAAAGTTTGGTGCTGCCAGTGAATACGCTGGGTGATGTTTGGTAATTTTTTAATTCAATGTCGATCTAAAAAATAAGAGGGAATGTAGTAGCAATCAAAATTAATAGATTAACACTCCATTGGTCGCGCCGTAAGCACCGCACCGCACCAGCATAAATCAACAGAATGATAAAATTTGAAAGATCTAGGAAAAATCTAAAAAACATCAAGTATGATCTAGATCGTATAGTTGAAGAAGTCCCATGAGATTTTTTTATGTTCAGTGCTACCCTTAATTATATATTCAAGTTCAAATTTGCCATGTTTTTCTGAAGATTCCCCTTATATACGGTACACCGCGCGGAGAGTCGGAATAAAAATTTGAAAACCTGACTGCTTGTGATGTTTTCGGCGGATATTTTTATTCATAAGGCTTCTAGACATTTCAAAATGAGATTTCAAATTTTTCTAAGGCTTTACGGTAGTGTAATTTTAAAACCCGGGAAAAAGTGCGGCGCCCATAGCGCAACCAACGGAGTGTTAAAAATTGAAAGAGTATTCTATCCATGAAAATCATTCAAATTATTTTAATCTTACATTATAGTAATTTTTGTTATTTGGCAATTTAATTATATACATCATGATGGGTTTCTTGGATGTAAGAGTGAATGCAACTCACAAGTTATTGCGGAAGTATTGAGTAATTGTAATTCAAAATCATTGAATATTTCTTAACAGTTTCGTTTCAAAATTCAAAAAATTATAAATCTGTCAAGTTCTGGGGAATGTGAGCACGTGAATTGAAAGCTCATATAAAAATCTCCCCCTTAAAATCTGACAGCTTTAGGATAAGATTTCCGCCCTATTTTAAATATATTTTGTACCTTAGAAAAATTGTTTTAACGAATGCTCTTTTAAATAAGAAATGTAAGAATTTCGATTATTCGATTGACTACCCCAAAGGGGTTGATTGCATTCATCTAAAGAAATCACGCAGATAGTTGACAATTCTCACTATCACTTCACTATCACTTTAAAAGAATACTTACACTCTTGAAAATCCACCGGAAAACCCTTAGACGCCACTGAGATGTCACTAATCCTTACGCGGTCACAACTAATTAGTCACTCGTAACATTGAAATGACGCGTCGATGGATCTGAGTGATATGCTCGGATTGTTTCTGTTTTCAGGAGCGACAAGGATAGAGAGACTCGAATTCTCTCGAATAAAACATCAAAATGAAAGATAAACCCTTTTGCGTGTACGTCGCGTGCGTATCGTATTACTAAGTCCCATGAGCAATAGATTATGTAGATGTAATTCTAATTTGTCAACGTATTGGTCCACTTGCATAAATTTTGAATAAACATTGCAAACGATTTTTCTAGATGGATGTGAACAAACCCTTTCGAGAATTGTTTGTCCGCCTGAATTCCAGAAATCGTTCTCGTCGTTGAAAAAATCTTTCGAGAACAATATTACGTAATTTTCTTAGGCTATAAAAGAGCATACCCTTCCCGGACAATTTAATTACATTTTGACATTTCATCAGACTAGCATAAAAAAAATCGCCCCTGAAAAACATGGATGTGATTGTGGATCTACAAGGTTTTCGAGCTGTGCTCGATGAGTTTCTTGTGAAAGAATTGGCTTGCATATATGTGGACACGAGTGATAATAGATATCAAGGATTGGAATGCATTCTATTTCAACCCCCTTCCGCCTGGGCTACACTCCCAAAAAAGTCAAAGAACATCAATTCCTGGCTGAGTAAGAATTTCCATGGAATCCCCTGGATTGCTGGCGACACACCGTATGCAGACTTGAAAAAAATAATTCACAGAATGGTAAAAAAGCCTGGCACCATCAATGTAAAAGGGTTACAGAAATGAAAGTTCCTCGTTGAAATTCTGGATTCCTCAAAACCCGTTATAAATTTGGAAAATTTCAATTGCCCTAAATTATCAACCTTAGATTTATTCGAATGCCATCATCACAACGACAATCACACTTCCCATTACACTTGTGCTCGAGGGAACGTGGAAATGTGGTTCCTGGAGAACTGTACACCTTCTCTGAATCGAACTCTGAAGATGTATTGTCACCTGAACGGTGTCAAGACCATGGCTGCTGAGGATATTTCATTCTTCCCGAAAGAGTTTCTTCTCATGGTCGCATGCACTGATATCGAGGAGATTTGGGAAAAATTACCTGAAGAAATGCGCACGGATAAAGACAGCTGATTATCGCAGATGTCGACGACACGACCCATCATTACTCGATGATAATACTGACGAGAACAAGAAATTATTGAATGAACTCCCTCATTGTTTCTTTTCAATCAAAAAAAATTGTTACCTATGGAAAGTGATGAAAAAATTCAAAAGTGAATAAAAGTGTCATAAGGATTTGAAAAAATTAGTTACTTTTCTTTTTATTCCCACATTTTTCCTTGGTGCCTTGTTGCATTATTTTCAGAAGAGGGGGACGAGTGCATAGAAGTGCCTCGATTTTTGCCCTCAGATTAAAGAGAATGTATCAAATTGATTCATCGCATTAATAAGGCACTAGGGTGACACATATGGGACATTCCATGTCAACGCAGCCACCCCGGATCTTTTTTTGTATAGAAAAAATGATTTGATTGCCGCATTTCGAACTACTATATGTAGACAATATTCCTGCCAAATTTCATTGCCTCATGATTTTTTGTTTCTAAGATAATGTCTACCAAACTTTAAATTTTCAAAAATTCATAACTTTTGAATGGCGCATCCGAACAAATAAAAAAAGAAAATTTTTGTTGTCGTTCATACTTTCAGGGAAAAAATACTCCATAGGCGTGAACAAGCTTCTACACCTATTTTTCGATGAATTTTTGCGTTTTCATTTTTTTTCGGCCTCAGGGCCGTACGGTATTCGACTGGAATTTTTTTTTTCTGATAGAGGACGTCCATAAATGATGTAAAAAAATACGCCAACATGGGAGACATAACCAGTGTACCAGAAAAAATTTTTGTTTCCTAAATTTTCGTGTTTTTCCGCTTTCTAGGGGAGCTGCCTTTATTAAGAAATTGATATTTCAATCCAAACCTTTGATGAATACGAGTTAGGAAAAATATTCATCACGATAGAAGAGAGAAACAATGCGCCGGGAAAAAAATTTTCTCTGAAATATTTGAGTTTTTTTGCCATCTATGAGAGCTATCCAAAGAAACGAAAGTGTCAATGAATATTTTTTGTTCATAACGATGAAAAGGAAAGCCATCATGGAATAGATAAGCAGTACACCAGAAAAATGTGATTTCTTCGCAATTTTCTTATTTTTTCTCCTATTCTCTTTTTCTTCTTCTTTTCAATCTTTTTTTTTTTGCTTCTTTCACCTTTCAATCGACAGTTTTCCCTTTTGCTAGATGGGAGGGACTATCAACAACATTATAAACCTCTTTCGAAAGACAAAGTACAAATCCAAAGAAGTGCGAAACATGGAATAACAAGTTGTATTTTACTGTATCGACCTTTTTACATTTTTACAATAAGAGGCTATTATTTACCGTCTCCAACTACCACTTGCCCAATTGCACTGATTTACTATAAATCTATTCATCACGATTACTGTTTTCTGAGTGCTTTGCGTTTTGGTGTTGTTGTTTGTTTTCCTTTCGGAAAAACTTCTTGGTTTTCCGCAGCCGAATATCGTTTCATTAACAATTGCTCTCCCGGTTTTGGAATGAAACAATGGTATTTTTGAATGGCTGGAATAGCTTTGGCACTATCAAATCTTTCCCTCAATTCAGTTTTTATATTCTAATGTTCGTCCTTGGTAAAAAAAAACACATCAATTCCTTTGAAATTCTCTTTTGACCATCGAAACAAAGCATCTGGCGTCAGGATGGGTTCACCGTGGACGATTTGCAAGCTTCTACGTCTCGCTTCTCTTTTCAAAACAGCATCCACAACGTCACAAGCTCCTTTACCGTGTGCGGTTGCATGGAAATGGGCCTCTGCATCTATTTCAAAATCAGTCTTGTGATGCAGAAGATTAGCCATTTGGTAACGATTCTTGTAATGCTGTGCAGCTCCATCGGTGACATAGATTATTCTCTCGACATCTTTGCAGTTATTTTTCACATGTTGTATTAGAATTTTCTATACCAAGTAAACAGCTGCGGTATCGTGAGTAGTACTATCTGACAGAATAAGTAAACTCCGATGCTGGATCTCGTTTCCTTCGGGATAGTAGTAAACAACGGGATGGACTGTACATTGGTCATTGTTGCAGTGGAAGGATTGAGCACACAAAGGCAGAATTTTCTGAGAAATCACCGTGCACTAGTACTTCGCGGTTATTCAAATTCTCTTTTCGATCTTTAACAAAAGCTGATTGTTCTTTAGCGATGAAGTGATGGGGTTTTAATACTTTTAATCGTTCGTTAAAAAGATCGACGAAGTCATCCATCGCAAGCGTTTGTGTCTGCAAGGTACACCTGTCAGTAGTTTGCCACACGCGAAATTGGACAGTTTCAACAACAAAATCAGAAAACAGCTTCTTTAATTCACATGAGAAGGGTTTCACCCCAGGGCAGTCGTTACATTCATCCAGATAACAGGTCGGGGTTGGATTTGTACACATCAGTTGTGCTAGACAATCTTTGTAATCCTTGAGTGGGCAGAGGGATCTTTAGTTAGAGTGGGAATGTTGATGGCTTCGAGCATCAATTTGCAATTTTGATGATACGTGTAAACACATACGACGTGAGCGCCATTTGCTCCCGCTAGTACACATTGTTTTGGTCTCAGCTCAGCGAACTTACTGAAACCAACCAAAGCCTCTGAATGAGTATTTTTGTACTTCCTATGAAGGTGTTTCAGATGTTCGAGTATCATTTGCTTTTGCTCTACTTTCTTCTCTCCATTGATTTTGACGGATACTTTATCTTTCATCCCTGGCATGACACGACTATTCTCTGGATAAAACGTGTACTTTCTCGACCGTTTGTTTTGGAAGTGAATGGTCTGCTTTCGCAATTGGTGAGGCAAATACTCCTTTGATTTCCCTCAATTTTTTCGCTCTTGACGACATGTATCTCGTAATGCCAAATTCCGCTCGCTCCACGACTGTGGAAGAACCGTCAAGATTTGCAAGCTGTCACCGTACTTTTCCAGATCATTGAATTTTTTCTTCAAACCATCCAGCATTCCTTCGAATTCTATTTCTCTCGAAGATCGATAGCGGTTTGATAAAGAAGGATCAGCGTCAATTCGGTCATCTTCCGCATCAGAATGCATGGGGGAACTGGAGAATTCAGATACATTGTCCGCTTCTTCATCGATTGAAATGTCGGAATCGTCGAGATGGAAAGATCGACTTGATCTCAGAGAACTGTTCATCACATCTGGGCTTGGTTCGGGTGTTTTGGCTTGGGGCTTTGATATCTCGGGTGGGGTGCCCGAACATTGAAGATGTGTATCATGAAGATTCACCATTGAGACGGGTGGAATTACATAATTCGGGGCCATCTTCCGGCACTGGCCACAGATTTTCGCAGACTTTGGTAGAAAGGGAAACTTCTTGTATATTGCCGAGGAAATAAGCCGGAAATCCAAACCATTGTGTCCCTTCTGACCAGGAATCCGCATCGGATTCGCACACCTATCACTTCGCGGCATTCTATGAAATGCAAAATTATCAAATCCAATCCAAAATTATCCGGAAAATGAGGATTATTCCAATAAGAAACGTGAAAACTGCTTACCTCGATATAACAGACAGGAAAATGCGAATCGATTCGCAAGGAATTGTACAACGATGAAAACTCAACGAGGAACTTGAAGTTTTCACTAAAACTAGAGCCTCAGGAAAAGGTGATGATATTAAATCAATGAATTGTTTCTTTTTGTTTTCTTTTCTCATTTGTTTGGTCATGATTAGGCGAACTTCCGATGATGATGACACAGTATAGCTCTCATAGAAAGCGAAAAGACGCAAAAATTTTGAAGAAATTTTTTTTCCTCACGCATTGTTTCTCTTTTCCATCGTGAGGCATCTCTTTTCTAACTCATATTCATCAAAGGTATGGATTGAAATATTAATTTCTCAATCAAAACAAGGCAGCTCTCCTAGAAGGCGTAAAAACACGAAAATTTAGAAAACACAAAAATGTTCTTCGGTACACTGGTTGTCTCTTCCACGATGGCGTATTTTTTTTACATCATACATGGACGTCCTCTATGAGAAAAAAAATATTCCAGTCGAATACCCGACGGGCCTAGAGCCGAAAAAACATAAAAACGTAAAAATTCATCGAAATTTAGGTGTAGAAGCTTCTTCATGCCAATGGAATATTTTTTTCCTGAAAGTATGAACGAAAAAAAAAAATTTTCTTTGTTTATTTGTTCGAATCGGATGCGCTATTCAAAAGTTATGAATTTTTGAAAATTTAAAGTTTGGTAGTCATTATCTCAGAAACAAAAAATCATGAGGCAGTGAAATTTGGCAGGAATACTGTCTATATATAGTAGTTCGAAATGCGGCAATCAAATCATTTTTTCTAGACAAAAAAAAATCCGGGGTGGCTGATTTGACAATGTCCCATATAGCCCTTCATATATCAAAAGTCATCCAATGGCTCTTAAGGCTGAGCCTAGACTTTTAAATTTCACCGCCGTCTCCGCTTAAAATCAACTTATTGAAAATATCTCTGATTTGGCCTGGGAAACTAAGACGATTGACGTTTTTCATGTTGGCAGTTGAAAGGATTCTGATGTCTAAAGTTATCGGACTCATGACGAAAAGTAAACATCACATTGAAATTAATCTTTAAATTGATGGAATATACAGAAGAATGATTGTCCAAATTTTTGTTTTGTTTTTGTTCAGAGGCCTGATATGAGGCTGTCATTGGAGCTGTTCAGGAGTTTATCCTTGGGATTTGGGATTCCGGCATTATTGGAAGGATTGGATGTAGCCCTGGGGAGAGGTTTGAGGGATTTCATGAACCAAATGGAATCTAACTTTGACCGATATGGGGGAGAGCATTAATCTATCAATTGTGTGCCAATTGGTATTGCTAATTGAATAAAATTTGGAATCTTTATGGAGTTTTTGTTTTTTTTTCTCTTTTTTTTTCAAGTTGATACTGGGCAAAAGGAATATCTATTTTATAGTGAGTTTGAATTATGTAACTACCCTATTAATTAATCGACTTAATGTTACTAATATTACTTATTTCGATCATTATTGTTATTGCCATGTATTATCATCGTTTTCGGACCTTCAGTCAATTCATCTTTTGCAAATTTATATTTGCACTAAATTGATTCAAGTTTCTATTTTCAGGGATAGAGATGAGCTTAGACTTAACTCTTTCGATTGTTACATTCTGATACGGAATCCTGTTGGATCTGCGTTTGAAGTTATGAGCGGTGGCGGTACTGGGAGGCTCGGTGATGTGTTGAATTCTTGTAGGGATCTTGTTGAAATTGGTGTTTCATAGACTCTCTCTATGGTGGGACGAGGCCTTGACACGTTGGATCTCTTGTTGTTTTCTCTTCTTCTGCATCTACGGGAGCACGCGACAATAGACCAAATGGAAATTCCCCTCTTTTGTGCGATTATAATGCTTACAATTGTCAGTATTCCACTGATACTGAGGTTGGTGGTGGTGAAGATGCGGTGATAATACTGTTCCTGGTGGTGTAACCCTATTCTCCTTGCCTCTTTAATGGGACTCTGCACGGACTGATCGAAGGTTGTATCTTGGTCATTGCTGGGTAAGAAGTATTGTTCTAAATTACTAAATGGATGTATTTTATTAGGCATTGTATTTAATGCTGGTGCGATCTCTGAACTATTTAATGTTCTAGGTACCCCGCGTATCATCGGCAGTACTGGTTCCATGAGTCCTGATCCTTCGAGGGTGACTGCCGTTGTTTCTGCAGTACAGTTTGGATTTAGGTAAAGGATACATGTACCATTCAAGGTTAAACTCTCTTCACTGTTACTCAGACAGGTTCTTTCTAATCTCTCTGGATAGATGGTAGAGTACAGCCACCCGTTTGTTTGAGTTAATTTAGAGGATTGGGTATCGGGATCATTGGTTAACCTTACGTCACAACTTTGATAGGCTTTTGAATTTACGGTTAGATCGTGTCTAGTGAATGGTAATTTTTCGCAAATGGGTCGTGCCGTCGGCTTACGTAACGGAATGCTTTCGGAGCATGCTAAGCAGTTTTCTAGCGGTATGCATTCCTTTACGTATTCCTCGTTCAAAAGTGCATGTTTTTGATTGAATTTAGAGTGCATATAATATGGAGTAGTTGGTTGAGCATAAGCCACAATGGTTCTATTTCTCTGGACTAGCTGTGGTGTCTTGTAGGGGATGAGTTTGTAGAGGTCTAAGTAGTCTCTAGCTATCAGGGGTACGGTTATAATAGCAAGAAATCGTCCTTCGTGATATGCAGTTTATATTGTAGAAATCTGGGATAAAAGCGCGAGATCTATTTTATTCTTTGATATCGGGAACATACTGTCTGTGACGAATTTTCCTATTTGTGCTACTAGATCTCCAATTTACTGATTATTCATTAGAACGGAGTGAATCGTTCCATATTTAGCTTCTTCAGTAGCATGAACGATTTTGTTGGCTGCCTCTATGTATCTCCTGACTCCGTATTCAGCAGTTGTAACTAGGCGATTGAGTCGTGCTATATATTCTACGTCGGTGACTTGATTGGACAACTGGTACGTAGTAAGGGAGAGCTTCTTTATCTGTTGCTCTTCCTGCTTCATGATTTCTGTTCCTTTATTATGTTTTTTGATGGAATTTATTTCGGTCTGGATAATGTGTGTAGAATCCCCAATCGAATGGGTAATCCGTTGCTGATCCTAGTAAAGTCGATTTATCCCCTTGTTAATGTGTACAAAATCGTTATATTCCATTGTACCAAACAGTTTCCTTGAGATAGTTCCTAAGAAGCCAAGCAGGGGTGTTCTTTTGTGTAATCTTTTGCTATTGGTAGTCTGAAGGATTCCTCGAAGATGACCTTGAATAGGTTTAAATTATCGGTCAAGATCGTTGAAAATGTCCATTGCAAGAGCAGTAGAATGTACAAGATGTCCCATAGCATGTGACCAAAGTAAATTGCATAGAATACCGCAAGGTGGCAGTGCAGTTCAAAATCTAATATATGGTTGAAGTGGAGACTCCGCAAATTTCATTCATGCTTCAGTCGCTCGGAAATTGCAGCACTTAAATAGAAAATTTATCCATCGAACAAAAATCATTCCTCATCAAATCATATTACCGAAAAGGAGATTCAGCTACTGCAGTATTTTATTCTAAGTATGGCACACACACTGGAGTGTCTGATTCGAGTCTCAAACGTTAAATGAAGTGAAT
Organism: Diachasma alloeum; assembly: GCF_001412515.2. Taxonomy (NCBI): domain Eukaryota; kingdom Metazoa; phylum Arthropoda; class Insecta; order Hymenoptera; family Braconidae; genus Diachasma; species Diachasma alloeum. The sequence goes on along the minus strand of NW_021680602.1, from coordinate 458,234 downwards.
GAACTAACTAACCCAAAAATTTTGTTTTCTTCTTTTGTTGAAAATTGACGCATTCTTCGACCCATTATGGGTATTGTCAGGATAATTAAGAAATTTGATCAGTACGGTACACTAGACGATAGGAGGCATAAGCATCCTGGTCTTCCACGTACTGTAACCACGGATGAAGTTGTCCGCACAACTGAAGAACATTTTAAAAAATATCCAAATAATACTCTTGGAAAGGCTTCTCAAACCTTGAAAGTCTCAAAAACTTCACTTCATCGCATCTTGAAAGTGTTTTTAAACTTCCATCCCTACAAAATTTCTGTACATCAATTTTTAAGTGAGGAGGCGATGGCTCGCTGTGTGCAATTTTGCCAAGAACTTCACAATTTTTTTGAATCCAACGAAATGAAGGCACAGAATATCATCTTCTCGGACAAAGCACATTTCTAGTTAGGTGGCTTCGTAAATAAACAAAATTTTCGCTTTTGGGGGACTGAGTCACATCACGTTATTGAAACTAAGTCCTCACACCCGAAAAAAGTCACTGCATGGGCGGCAATTATAATAAAAGGTATTTTTCTTGAATTTATTGAGAGTCCGACAATCATTGCTGATATTTACTGTGAGTTCCTGAAGAAGAACTTCTTTCCTTGGGCACGAAAAAATCAGTTAGTCAAGAATTTCTACTTCATGTAAGATGGTGCCGCCTCGCACAGGACTGCTGGAATATTTGAATTACTTTTCCCGTTTACGGCACTCGTGTGTTAGGCTTAGGTTACCCTAAGTATGTCCATGGCGGCATGGAATGGCCGCCTTACAGTCCGGACTTAAATCCCTGCGATTTTTGCCTATGGGGTTTTCTCAAGGACAAGTGCTATGAGAAGCATCCGACGACGGTGGGAGAGTTGCAAGACGCAATTAGGGATGCTATCCGAGCTGTTGATAAAAACACAATACAGCGCATCTATATCTGTTTCGAACGCAGGATAGAGTTCTGTAGTACAAGTGATGGCGGACACTTGGAAGGAATTGTATTGTAATTTGCCGAATGTTCCTTGTACAATTAAAAAAGAACAATCATTTACATTTTACTGTATCCAAGTTATTTGCAATTTACTTTGGTCACATGCTATGGGAAACCCTGTATATCTGGACGGTGATGGGACTCGCACTCAATGAGTTGGCGATGGATAAAATCTCGTCCCGGATAGGTGTTTTCGATGGTATTATTGACATCTACGGTTAGGAGGAGATGTCAGATCTTAGTTATCAGTCTTATCTCATCAATTTTTTCGTAATACAGGTCGGGGTTATACGACAATGGAATAATTTCGTAGGCTGTCTCTTCACTCTCTTCTTCTAAAGCGAGTGTGTACCAAATCTGCAGCAAGATGAGGTAATTTATCATCTTCATGGTTAGCTCCGGTTAGGAATTACTGGAGAATTACAAACAGGTATTTGAATTAGTTTTTTTTTTTAATTAAAGCTGGATAATTCCTTGGAAGTTCTGAAGCATCTATCCTACTGGGGATACATTTTCGACCCAATTTTTGCGAGCTCATCTGCTCTTTCATTGCCATATATGCCTTTGTGACCTGGAGAATATTCAAATGTTACATTCATTTGACTTCTGAGCTCGTCTAACTTTTGAAGTAAAGTTTTATTTACTACAGGTTTAGACTTTGCATTCAGCCATCCGTTAGTCTGCCATTTTATCATATGCTCCGTCATGAAAATGATCAAATACTTAGAATCTGTGACTATTTTGATGATATTGATATCATGTCTCAAATAAATTTTACAGGCTTCGATAGCTGCCAGGATTTCCGCAGTGATATTAGTAGCGCGAATTCCTTTGATAGTTTTGTGTGTATTCAAAGGATGTCTGTCTGCGAACCGTCCCGTATATTTTTGGTCTAGTTTGCTTAATTGAGGTTCCTTCAAGGCGTATGCAAATTTTCCAATCTGTAGCTGGAGGGGATTTTGGTGGCGATCATAGAGCTCTTTAGAATGCAATTTAGATTTTTCCAAAAGTTGGCAAAGGCTAATTTGTGGATTCTATTGAGCTTTGTTATCAAGTCTAACATGAAGTCGTAAGTGTCCAATTTTTGCTCATCTTGGATATTTGAGGGTAATCGAGCTCTTTTTCCGTACAAAAATTCAAAAGGGGTAAAGTTAGAGGAGCTGTGTACTGTGGTATTATGTGATAACATGGCATAGGGAAAAAGTTCATCCCAATCCGTGAATTCATCGGGGAATGATCTGAGATAGTCTATTAGTACATGGTGACTTCTCTCGAGCGCTCCGTTGGATTGTGGACGATAGCCTGAAGTGGTGACATAGTAGAATCGGAGTAGTTTCCCCAATTGAGCGAATAATTTGCTTAGAAAGTTTGTTCCTTTGTCAGATAAAATGACCCGTAGTATTCCATAGAAGGCAACATAGCAAGTCGTCAGGGCTTCTGAGATGGTTTACACTCTGATACCTGCAAGAGGGATTGCTGCGCAATGCTTGGAGAAGTTGTCCTGTATTGTCAGGATGTGAATGTTCCCTTTCCTAGTCTTATGGAGAGGCCCAACCGTGTCTATCGATATTTTGTCGAATGGCTCACTCGGTGCGTCAGTAATGAGCATCGGCTGCCGGGTTTTGACTCTTTCAATCTTTTGTAGTTGACAGGTTCTACACGATTTTATAGACTTTTCTACTTCCTTTTTCATTCCAGGCCAATGAAATCTATCCCCAATTCTATTAAAGGTATCAACTATACCTTTGTGGGCTCCGGGGAGTGTTTCGTGACATTCCCTAATGATCTCTGGCTTCAGAGGTTCTGGCGGCATTCCAATTTTCCCATGACATAGCACAATGTGGATAGAGTGGTTGTAGAATTATGTTTCTAAGAAATATCTGATTTTAATGTCATCGTCTATTTCATCTCCGGTTAATGCCATTTTGCCCTCCACAATGTCGTATTTCTCCAGAGCATCTCTGAAGTTCTTGAGGCAAAGTTTCAAGATTTTAGAGTGGACATTCTCAAACTGCCATTCTTTCACGATCAAGGTGAATGTGTAGAACTTTCCGCATTTCGTCACTAGGACCTGACCCAGTCTAGGTTTCAGACTCTTGATGTGGTTCAAGTCGATCAGATTTAGATCTCTTATTAGCATGGTATTTTGTTTCGTCACTTCTACATCAGCCACCAAAAAGTGAGCGATATTTCCTCTGGTAAAGGTGGGCCCATCTCGAGATTCACTCACATTCATGGCCGGTTGATAGTGATCGCCGAAGGGTATGGTGATTTTATCGTCCACAGGAAAGTTTTCCCCCGGTATCGATTCTGGCTTGGGTCGTATTCATATCACTTTCTGCGATTGTTTCTAGGTTGGGTCCCCGTAGATTATTAATGCTTGTTGAAGATAATTTCTTTAAGGAAAATAACCTCCTAGGAGCTAATGGAATTCCTGGGTTAATCTGTGTCTCATTTCTGTTTGGACGAGGCCTCTCCTCCATCCAGCTAAAAGTGTCTGTATGGCATTCGGGGTCGGTATAGGAGACTCATTCGGGGTGCGGGGTCTTGCTATGACTGATGTGAGTGCTCCGAATCTCTACTATTTGACTGGCTTTCTGAGGGCAGCTGATTTTCTTCATTAGGTGAGACCCCTTCCTCCAGTGTTTGTTCAGGAATTTCTGTGTCTCCCTGCACAACTTCCAATTCATCTGTGGACTCGGTGAGGATACGTGAATTGTCCTCGTACCTTTGCATTTTTTTCTCGAACGTCCCGATTGATTCTTTAAGATCCTCGGAAAATCGTCTTCCCAGGCTTGTTTTTCTTAACTCATCCAATGGGATAGTGATTTCCTCGAAATCTTCATCTTTCTCCTTTTCTCTTTCCTTTAACTTAGCGATGAATTGGTCGAATTTTTGTAGGCTCCTCTCGAGTTGAGGGGAGAAGAGATGGGAGAACCCTTCCGGTTCTTCAAATTCTAGATCCGTGGTAAGTTTTCCTGCATCAACAATTTTCGGTTCTTCGTCACTCGGGAATACGTCATCTTCATCAGGTATTCCTCCTGGTATTCCTTCAATGCTCACTTCTAGTTCTTCATTCATAGTGGCATTTGTCCCATTCTCTTCGTCGGGAATTTCTTCGGGTTGTTCTTTGGAATCTGCTGGGCTAGTTTTCGAAGTCGACAGTCCTGGGTCATGAGCAGGAGTAGAAAACTGAGGTAGGACAAAAAGCACTTGGTTGGGAGTAGTAATAACTGAGGGACCTGAAGAGCGAGTTTTGAGTGAAGAACCTTCTCTTGGTCTAGCAACGGTTTTATACTCTCGATTCAACCTATACGAGATTGGTTGTCGAGTTCCACTTAGCCTCTTAGAAGTTCTCCTATTTCTCAGCCTGTCTCCAATGAAAGTTCCTGTTTTTTCTTCTCCTAAGGCTCTGGGTTCTGTGTTGATTCTAATATGTTTGTTCTTGGCACTCTCATAGCCCGGTTTTTTAAAAGAACTCTTCCCTGGTAGGGCTGGCATAGAGATACTGATAAGGACAGATTCCATGTCTTTATTCTTCAGTGGGTTGTCTGCAAATGCATCAGCTGTTTGTTCTCTCTTCTGCTTTCGTATTTTCACATCAAAAGTAAAATCGTTTAACCAGGTCTTCCACTTCACTTGTCTGGATGTTGGGTTGGAGGAGTCTCTTAACCAGTTGAGAGCGGGGCTGTTGGTTACAATCAGGAACGGTATTGCGTAGATATAGGGTTTGACCTGATCTAACGCGTAAACTATGGCGAGGCAATCTCTCTCAGTAGGCGTGTATCGAGTCTCAGCATCCGTTAAGGTTTGAGAGACATACATTATGGGATGTTCATCACCTTCCTCGTCCTTCTGGCTTAAGATGGCCCCTAGTCCTTTTTCAGTGCTTGACACTGTCACTATAAAAGGTTCCTCCATATCTGCATGATATAATAGAGAGTCGATAGTTATTGCAGTTTTCAGGGAATTGAAAGCATCTTCTTGTTCTTTTCCCCAAGTAAACTTTATATCCTTCTTCAATAGTTCGATTAGTGGACTGGCTATTTCAGCATAATTGTTGATGAACCTCCGATAATAATTGCTAAATCCTAGGAATCTTCTGACTCCCTGCTGATTTCAGGGAGCAGGCATATCGACTAGGGCTTTAATCTTACTAGGATCGGGTTGTACTCCGTCTTCGTTGATGACATGACCTACCCGAGTGGAAATCCTGTTCAGGTCTCGATCAGAAACTGATCAAGTCCGATCCGAAATTCTGATCAGGCATGTTACGCCTCCATCTTATGTTTTTCCACTAGGGTTTCTCCACCTACCATCATTCGGCATTAATTAAATTTAATTTTTTTGAGAAAAAAAATTAGTAACTTCCTAGCCGGGAAACGAACCCGGGACCTCCCAATGTCGCGTCGGGTGCTCCTACCATCTGAGCTACCAGGACACTTACCAGTTTTACTCTCAAATTCACTCATATCCGAGTGGAAATTCTGTTCAGGTCTCGATCAGAAACTGATCAAGTCCGATCCGAGATTTTGATCAGGCATGTTACGCCTCCACCTTATGTTTTTCCACTAGGATAGGTATGCCACTTCCTTCATAAAAAACTTACACTTGTCCGGTTGAAGGGTAAGATCGCGTTCTCGGATTCGTTGGAATAAGTTATTCAATCGGATTACGTGTTCCTTCAAGGTTGTCGAATAAATCACAATGTCGTCTAAGTAAACAACTAATTCCGTGCCCTTCAGACCCGCTAACGTTTGGTCCATCATTCTCTGAAAAATTGGTGGGGAATTTTCTAGTCCAAATGGCATTCGCGTAAATTCGTAGTGGCCATAGGGTACAATGAATGCAGTTTTCTCACCATCTTTCCCGTCCATAGGAATCTGGTGGAATCCGCTGGCGAGGTCGAATACACTTTAATATTTTGCCCCACCCAGTTGTGAAAGAATTTCAGAAATGTTCGGTAACGGGTATGAGTTTCCAACTGTTTTTCTATTCAGTTTTCGAAAATAGATAACTAGTCTCCATCTTTTTCTTCCCCGGGAGTCCGCCTTTTTTGGTACTATCCACAGAGGAGAATTGTAAGCTGATATTGAAATTTTATGATCTTCTGTTCAAGTAAGGAATTGAGTTGGGAGTCTATCTCAGCCCCAAGTTGTAGGGGAGGTTAGTACTATCGTTGATGATCGGGAATATCGTCTGTTGTGCGAATTTAGCCGGTGAAATTCTTAGCCTTTCCTAATCTCCCGGTAAATGGAAAATGTCGCGATAGTTTTGAACTAGATGAACCACCTCCTTTTCTTCATATATGTTCAGAGCTTGTTGAGGTAGAACATTAAGAACTTTCACTGCTCGTTCTGGTATGCTGAAAGGTGGTCCGCTAGCAGCTCCTATACAGCAAGTAGCTTGTTCTAGTTCGTCTTCTTCCATTGCGAGGTCGTAGGGTTCCAGTTTTTGAGCTGGGATTTCGACGTCTATTGGACTATCTAATGTATTAACCTATCATCGCATAGGCAATATTGACGTCGACTTGTACAACACATTTCCCTAGATGAACTCCATTAAGAGTCTCGACCTGTAGAAGATATCCATCAGTCATGCCATGTTCAGAGAGTATAGGTACTTCAATGACTGTTCTTATTCTGGGGGGGAATTGTTATGGGTTTCCCTTTCTTTCTCTCATTGTACCAATAGACTGGAGTATTTGGGTTTCTTTTCGTGACTATGCTCTGATAAGGATATTTAGTATCCACTTTTTCCCTAACCAAGAATTTAAGGCCCAATATTCCGATGCCCTTAACTGGCAGTTTATGTTCAACTACATGAAAGGGTACGACCGATCCTAGTATATTCAGATGGACCAATCCAGTAGTCGGTACAGGGTCATCCGTTACACCCAGAAAAAATGGTACTTTAGACGGATGGATGGGTGCATGTGGACTCAACGCGACCTTCTCAATAAGGTTTAAGTCCGAACCTGTATCTTTGTTGCCCACCGATAATATTTTTCCATTTAATGTTTACCCTAGGACCTCCCCCGATGGGTCTTACGTAGTTCTTACTATGGTGCTTCACCTGGCACTCTCCCATACAGGAGTGTAAGGGGTATAAGGGGTTAAAATTGAAGGTGATTGTGCCCGAATCAAAGGAGATATTTGGCTCGCTCTGACGAAGGAATTCATCTCCGATAATCGCTCCACAGCCGCCCGTTATTGCTTGCAGGGGAATTATATGGAAACGGATAGATGTATCCGCCACCATGGGTATTTTAATGGTTCCTAGTGACTCCATGGACTCATTGGATAACCCCACGATTTTTATGCGATCTTGAGTATTTATGTCAAACAAATCCGTTAATGAGGAAGCCGTAATGAAATTTATAGATGCGTTGGTGTCTACCAGAGCATTCATTCAATTACCTGTAAAGTTTTCACCGGCAAGGACTACTTTTGGACCTCCCCCGGATGCGTATTCGACTGTTTCGCTTTCTATTGCTGGTGTCCCGCAATGAGCAAGGCATGTGGGTGCGTCTTTCTGATTCAGGTCGCTCGCCATCGAACCTTCCTGGCGAGCGCTGTTCCCGTTTAAATTTCTCGACATGGGTTGTTGGAACATTTTGTTGAAATTAAATTGTGACTGAGAATGGTGGAAATTTCTCTCTCTCTGGAGTGGTCCCTGGACCGAGGCTTGCGATGATTCTGCTGATCTACCGTTAATCTGTCGATCTTGTCTGATTCCTTTTCCAGTCATTCAACTGGTGTAATTGGTCGCCCTGATGTTTTAACTTCTCGTCTTGTTTATCTAAACGTTGATACAAGTCCGCCCCTGCTAGCACAGATGTCGAATCTTCCAGTTGTTGTGTTTCGAAGTTAATTTGTTTATTTCTAGGGACACCCCTCGAATCGTAATCTTCTATGAGGATGCTTCCTAGATTTATTGCCGAATGTCGTTAGGGTTGTGAATAACCTCGTGGACTTCCACGTGCGAAATGGGACTCAGCGCTCGAGTTGAAATTGTCGGGGTGTTGAGCGTGGAAATTTTCGTGAGATGTCCGATTTAGAAGTTGGAAAGTTTGTGCGTGGGGGCTAGAATTACCGTAAAAATATGAATTGTTCGGTTTCTGATAAAATCCATTGTACGTTGGATGAAAATAATTTGAAGGTCGAGGTGTTTCGTTTGGAGGGTATGGCCTCTCCTCTCGTTTGCTTGAGTACAGCTATAGGATGTAGAATTGAACTGAGGGCGAACAGAAGTGTTACTCATTTGACGAAGATATTGATCGACAGTTGGGTAATCAGACGCTGCAATTGGTCGCATCACTTTCATTTCTAATGCCGGAACGTCGAGTAGGAAATTGTATTCTTTGGAGGTGAGGATCTTGTGAATGTCGTACAACGTTTTAGCTTTCTTCTTATTGATTTGGTCCCGTAAAGGGGGGGTCGCGTATTCTTTGAATCTAAGTATTGCTTGTCCGGTTGCAAAATCTTTTCTCAGTTGACGGTCATTTGGGTCATTTATTTAGCGTTCAATGGCATTTTCGAATTTCTGCTTCAGGACTACCAGTCTCATCAAGAAATTATCCAGGGGTTCATTGTCGTATTTCATAAGATTACGCATTTGATAGATATACGAATCAGCTATTTTTGTTTCCCCATATTTCTCAGCAAGGAGTTTAAGGATATCTTCTAAACCGGTAACATTTCTATTCACAATGGGTAATTTGGCAGGTGGAATAATTCTTTTAGCAATTTGAAGAATGTATTCTCTTTTTCTGTCATTTTCCACAGGTATGGAATGTAGATTATTACGAATACAGTACTCAAATTGCTCGAAACTACAATGGTCTTTATCACTGGAAAAGACTGGAATGGATAGAGCAATATCTCTGGCCCGTGCATAGTCTTCTGTCGAGGTGACAGTAGATGGCGTAGCTGGTTGGCCTTGGAAGGTCAAATTGATTCCTGCCATTGTGAATAGAAGAAGTTGAAATCAAGTCAAAATGGTTTGAGTGAAGTTGACATATATCTTTTCAAACCAATCTAAATAAAAGTTTTTACGCAAACCACAAAAAAATGAAATCTTTCTTTTATCGGTAGGTGTCAGAGAAGCGTAGGGTCGTCCTACCGACGGCGCCAATTATTTTACCTGTGATGTCCAATTGTATAGTTATTTAAATTTCTAGATCTCCATAACCTTGAGCACAACTCTCTATAGAAACTTAAGAATAGTTGAATTTCTATTTTTCTCATTTTTATTTTGTAGAACAACGCATTTTGTTACTCTTACCTTGTTTAAATTTTTTGATAGAGGAAACGAATTAATTTAAAAGGGAAGGTGAATTGGATTTGAAAAATGCCGAGAAATGTCCCTTTTTGAATTGAATTATACTTCCCAACTAATTCATTCGTAACATTACAATCATGAATTTTTCTATTTACTACTTGATATTTTCTTAAGAAATCTCTATCCCTGGATGAAGACTTGAGGAAAGTTTAGGTGACAGTTTTCTTTTACTCACAAAATATTGGAGAGTTTCAGATTTAAATATTCCCAATTTCCAATCTCATATGAAGAATCTGGTCCGAAAATTATAATCCCACTGCACACTTAAATTTGTTATTATAGTTCTCTTTTCCTTTTAGTCTAATTTTTGATTTTTGGATTTTGTTTAATTTCACGACAATGTTAGAGTCAAATCAAACTTATATTTTCTCGAGAAGAGACTGGATGGGATTCACAGCTCTTTCGGTGAAGATTTCAATAGTTTTATTGTTCTTTAAAGTGTGAGGAATTTTACGCAGAACGAGTTCGTCAAAAATAAGAAATCACTGAAGTTTTTCTGTTACACTTTTTCTCACGACTCAAAAGACGGCTAATTTTAGTTTAAGGTTGTAATAACTCGATCGAATTTTTCCGGACGATCACTTCAGAATTCTTTCAAAAAGTCACCCATTTTACATTTGCCAAGTCTTGATTCAATTGTTAGGGGCTCGTTATGAAAGACTAACTTCGCGATCCTTTTCCGCCAACGAGATTCGTATTCTGCGGGTGTTAATTGACGACTGGCTTGGTCTTCGAATTTTTTGGAGTTCGTGGGGCGCGATGTCTTCCACGACTTCGGTTTTGCGTTTATTGTGAAAGAGATTCGTTGACGTGTTCGGGTCATTGTTCGTCCGGGCAATGACAATTGAAGGAATTCTGATGCGTCGGCGTTACAATTTCTTTTCGATCTCTATGTTGAAATAATTTCTCAGTAATTTCCCAAGAGTGTATTTCCTGTTATTCTTTTTATACGACGGAATTTTTCTTCGTTGTGCAATTATTGGGAAATGTTAAAAAAAATTGTATTTTGGACATTACAGAATGGAAATGATGACCGCATCTGATCTTGCACATGCTTATTGGCAAATTCGATTGGCCGAATCATCCATTCCGATGAATTCCATTCGGATTGAAGGCCGTAGGGAGTGGCTTTATTCGCGCACTATCACTAACGTTGGGAAATGAATTCGATAATTTTGTCACCAGGTTTATCGATGACCTGTTATATGCATCGAAAGACTGAGTCACACTTACAATATTTAGATCTCGTGTTCGCATAATTGCAAGATGATAATTTTACGTTACGACTGGATAAATCCCATTTTTACTCTGCTGTGGTCAAATTTCTTGGTTTTGAACTATCGACAAAGAGAGTTAGACCAGATACTGATAAATTGGATAAAATTAGAGACTTTAAAAAACCGAATAATCTGAAAAAACTACAACAGTTCTTTGGAATGTGCGTATATTATAATCAATTTTGTGTGAGATACGCAAATTATGTAGAGCCATTCAGGGAGCTACTTAGTTCAAAAGCAAAATGGCAGTAGACTAGGGATCATGACATTTGAAAATGAAAAAGTCAATACACTAATTTTGTCAAATTTGAATCTTGTCATGCCAATGGAGGAGCCACCAAAGGATAGTGATACTAATGTTGTTATTAATGCACTCGAAACAACTCGCGAGTACGGTCTCCAGTTCAACAATCTCGAGGAAAAACAAAGAATAAATGACGAATTGAGGAAATTTTTTTAGGATGACTCGAGGAATGCGTTGAATGAGGATTATTTGGTATATAAAAATCTATTATTTCACAGAGATCAGTGGATGAGGCGTTGGCAATTGGTAATTCTGGGAGGATTACAAAAGGAATTGGTTCAAAATGTTCACAGTAAACTAGGTCACCCCGGTGTGCAAAAAACTTTGAAATTATCTTAGACAATTTTATTTTTGGAAAAAAATGACGGAGTGTGCTGTCCTGTGACTTATGTCAACGTGTAAAAATATTGAATTATAATATGGAAGGCGAGTATCACTTGGTTAAAGCTGAATCACCAGGGGAATTAGTTTCGGTGGATTTTTATGGACCTTTGCCGAAGTCGACGGGAGGGGTTGAATATATTTTTGTGGCATTCGACGTCTTCGCAAAATATATGAAACTATACCCGATAAGAAAGCCAAATACTCATACAGATCTGAGAAAAATTCTAGATGAGTATATCCCAGTTGTGGGAAAACCGAAGCGAATACTCGCCGACTATGGATCTCCATTCAGTGCTCACGCATGGAAAGAGACATTAAACCTTGAATCGATTAGTGTTTCATTTTGTTCTACTCGTCATCGACAAAGTAACCCAAATAAAAGAGTGATGAGAGAGCTCGGTAGCTTTTTCAGGGTATTTCGTGCTGAGACTCATACAACATGAGCTCGATACGTTAAAACTATTGAAAATTTGATTAATATCACTTGTCGCACGTCAACTGGTTATGCACCGTATGAACTGCATTTTGATCGGAGACCTCACGATGAAATCGAAAAGCTTATTAAATTTCCTAATTTTGACGACATTCAATTGGATGAGAAAAGAGAAAATGCAAGGAAATATATTATTAGAAATTTTGGATATATAAAAAATAGTGAAAATAAAATATCTACCGTCGAAATAAACGTGGGTGATAAGGTATTATTAAAGGTGCCACACAAATCAAAGGCGTTCGATAAGAAAATTAGTAAGTTCTTTCACACCTATGAAGTCCATTCGTCCATTCGTTGTCTTAAAGCTATTCGGGGAAAACACATAGGAATTATTTGATCCTGAAAATATTAATATGTATAAAGGTGTATATAATCGCACTGACCTGAGGAAATACCAAGAACCTGAGTAGCAGAGAGTCAGGTGAAGGAAGTCGTCTAGATACTGTAATAATAAAAGGGTTGTGTCTTTGTAAATTTGGTGTGTAAATCACATTGTATATATATGTATAACATTTTCAATAAGAATATCATATGTAAATTGTTAGTTGCGTTAGGATAACTACATCATTTAATGAGTCATCGTGTTTAAATATGAAATGTGATACTCTTTTGTTAGATGGTTAATAATATATAATAAGATGACGATATCCATGAGATGAACATATATATAGGTAGTTATAAAGTATGAGAGATGAGAATGGGTATGGATGCACGTATAGAATTTTAATTAATCACTACGTTTATAATTAAAATTGAGGGATATTGTAGGATTTCGACTGAATTAGAGATAAAAGGGGGAACAAAATTATCGACTGAGAAGTGAAGATAAATCAAATATTCAAAGAAAGAGTGCATAACCCTCAATTTTGTCCTACGAGGACGATTCGATTGAGAGTCTCGATCTCTTTTCTCGCCGACCGCTGTCGAGTTGACACGCATTTCCAGACCAATACTTGACTGGTCGAATCGACAAGGCCACCTGCTGATATTTCGTTGAGGTTGGCCGATTCAATGAAATCCTGGACTTCACAGGACAAATTCTGAGATTTGAGAGGAATCCGGAAGGAGGATCATTTCGCGGGATTACCAAGGATGCATAATTACTGACTGCATTGGCTCGACGTCTTTATATCGATTCTTCGGAATTCCAGATGAGTAGTGGGTGTTATGTCGTGTTAACATTATCAGAATCAAATCGAGAGAAAGAGAAAATTTTAACGATTTTTTGAACGAATTTTACTCAACGTTAATCATTTCTTAAATTTTTATGTGTGGCTTGTGAATTTGCTAGAGAAACAGTTTATATATAGTTAAATCGTCAATGATTTATGGTTATGAGTGAGAAATGAGTCGATACTGAGATTATTTGTAGAAGACAAGTGCTATTAGGGAAAATTATTAAGGAACTCTGTATGTAATAATGTTTGAAAGTCATTCTTGGATTAACGCTTATCCTTTATTTTCCCTGGGATTAATCACGTTCATGTGTTTATGGCTCATTGATTTCATTTCGGTTTATATATACATTATCTGCAAAATTTATTTGTGGGATATATTTTAACTTGTATAATGATATTATTTTGGAATTATTTGGCTCCTCATGTTCCGCTTACCGAACGTGCGATTTTTCAATTATTTCTCTAAATATTAATTTTTTTCTCATGGTAAATATTTTTTAATTTCAATCGAAGTATATATATTTTAAAACCAGAAATATTACAGTTCATCGAGAACTTATCGCGTGGGCATCATTAAAAATAGGTATATGTAAACAGCGAATACTGTAAAAATTGAATCCATAAATGTTCAGACTATGAAATATTCGGTTATAATACCCCGAGAGCTTCAAAATGATCGGGTCTTTTCCGGTAACTTCGTTGCATACAAACGAATATGTCAAGTTTCGCAGGTTAAAAAAATCCGGAGCGCTTGCACGAGGGATACTTCCTGCGAAACTTGACGCATTCATTTGTATGCAGGGAAGTTTGAGTGAAATACTCCGATTCATTTTGAAGCTCGAGGGGTATTCGGCGGATTATTACCCCCATCACTATTTCGATAAATATTAGGTGTACAAATTAATAAGGTGCTTTTTTTCATGGAAATCAGGGTTTATTATAAAAAAACAAAAAGACATTTACCGGTCGAAATATTCTTCATTGTTTTCGATGACTTTTTTTTTTTATATATATTCCGGCCCTTTCTGCACTCTGATTGGCTAATCGGCCCTATCCAATCCTATGCATGAGGCTGTGGATTCTACACTGCACCGCATTCGCACTCGTATAGAACATAGAATTAGCATGGGAAACCACAGAAAACCCATGCCGGTACAGGCGGTCACTATATTAGCGACCTCCCGCTCGCCGGAGCCTCCGGTTGAAAAACTCAGTTCCACGGGGAATCGAACTCACAACCTTTCGCACACTAGGCTCGCACCTAGCCGCTGCGGCCACCGACGTCGCTTTTCGATGACTTTACTCCACCTCACTGGCAACTGACGAATTCCTTCGCGAAAGAAATTGGACGGTTTTGACTCAATAAATTCATTGATACTTTTTCGGACCTCGTCGATTGTTTTGAAGTTCTCATCAACTAGGTGGTGTTGAAGAGACCGAAATAGGTGGTAGTCGGATGGGGCGAGATCAAGCGAGTAAGCCGCGTGAGGGAGAACCTCCCATCCTAATTCACAGATAATATCTTTAGTCGCTTTGGCGACATGCGGTCGAGCGTTGTCATGTTGGAGAATCACTTGTCTACTTCCGCTGCCAGTATATGGCTTCTTTTGCTCCAATGCATCATTCAAATGAATAAGCTGTTGTTGATAAACCTTCGCAGTAACAGTTTGGCCAGGTTTAAGTTGCTCATAATATATCACACCCTTCATATCCTTGACCAGCTGATCAATTAAAAACATATGATTGGCTGATCACCCCCCCCCCCTTCCCCTTCCCCCACCACCAGAAGGGAAGGCATATAAGGACTATCCCAAGACATCGGAGCTCAGAAACGGAGCTCATAGAAGATGCAGACTGCATCGTTTGCCAAACGTCGGCGCAATGCTGAATCCAACCGCGGCATCCATCCGGAAGCCAAATATGTCATTAATCATGGCCGCAAAAGCCTCAAAACTAAGATTAAACGCCTCCACAGAGAGGCTATACTTGGGACGGTGAATTTATTCACTAAACTTAGGAAGTCCTTGCACGTCCAACTGTGCTCCCTAACTTTTTTAAAAAGGTGCCGTGACCATCAAGTGGTACTGAAATTCCTCCGTCTGAGGAATCCTGTCCCATCGAAGCAGGCAAATGCCATCCTCCGCCAAGCTTCATTGAGATTGGTCAAGGAGAGAATAACAGCGGCTAAGAAAAACCTGGCCCATCTCTCCAGACAGCTTCTCGATCTCCACCTTCTTCTGGCTCAGCCGTTGGAGTCTTAGCTGTGGGAGACTCTCGATCGTGTTACACACGAACAAGCAGTCCGACCAGCTGAAATGAGAACTGAGAGTCAGAAGGGTAAGTTCAAGAAACTGATCCCCCAGGAGAAAGTCCCAAACCTCACTCATACTGTGAAGAATTTGAGTAAATTTGAACTCAGTGAAGCACAAGTGTCTGTGTTGGCGAAAGGACACAACTTCGCTGTTGTCCCTAAAAAGATCCCCACCGAGGAAATCATCAGGCCTACCGAGACAGCGATTTACCATCTTCCCCAGGAGACCAGCAATGAGATTCGGAGGCAGTTGTCTAACATCCTTCACAAGGCCACTCCCCTGGTGACAATATCACCAGGGAGGAACGCTTCGCACTGCGTAGTCTAAAGGAGAATAATGAACTGATTATTCTTCCGGCAGACATAGGCAATGCCACGGTGGTTATGGATAAAGACAACTACTCCGGTAAGCTCAGTACGATGTTGGGTCACTCCAGAGTTTACGTTAAACTTAGGAAGGACCCTACTCGTACAATTGAGTGACAAACTGCTGAGCTGCTGAAGAAGGCTGGTTTCTCGGCTGACCTGACGAAATTACTCACCCCTAAAGAATCCTTTCCTCCTAGACTCTATGGACTCCCCAAACTCCATAAAGAGTCTGCTCCTCTCCGTCCCATTGTCAGCAACATTGGAGCGCCAACTTACCAGCTGGCCAAGTTTCTCACGAAACCACTCCAAAAGTTGACAGGCCTGAATGGTTCATACATTCAGAACTCACAGGATTTCTTCAACAAACTGAGAAATCTCCGGACTTCTCCAGATGAGATCCCAGTAAGTTTTGATGTAGAATCACTCTTCACTAACGTCCCAATCTCAGAAACCTTGGAAATCATCGAGAAATCCAAAAACATCTCTTCCCAATTCCTTCTCCTGATTGAGCATTGCTTGACTTCTACATACTTTCAGTTCGAAGGAGAGTACCATGAGCAGAAATCGGGAGCGGCAACGTATTCTACCATTTCCCCGATTATTGCAAATATATTCATGGATCACTTCGAGAACGAAGTATTGAAGTCAGCACCTCAGAAACCTACTGTGTGGTTCAGGTATGTGGACGATACCTTTGTCATCTGGCCACANCCCATTTCCCCGATTATTGCAAATATATTCATGGAACACTTCGAGAACGAAGTATTGAAGTCAGCACCTCAGAAACCTACTGTATGGTTCAGGTATGTGGACGATACCTTTGTCATCTGGCCACATGAAAAGACTGCTCTAACTCAATTTCTGGAGTTCTTGAATACTCAGCACGTGAGCATCAATTTCACTATGGAAATTGAACAAGATAGATGTCTTCCATTCCTAGATGTCCTGGTTCGACGCAACGAGGACGGCACTCTAGGCCACCAAGTATATCGCAAGCCAACCCACACAGATAGGTATCTCAATGCTACCTCCCATCACCTCCCCTCCCAAAAGAATTCCGTTATTAGCTCACTAATGGATAGAGCACTCACAATCTGTCAACCCTCCAACGTTGACAGTGAAGTTGAACATCTCGACATAGCTCTGACCAAGAATGGATATAACATCCAACAAATTCGGAAGGTCAAGCAGAAGCTACAGAGCAAGCTCTCATCTCCCGAAGAGGAGACTAATCCTGAGGAAAACCAGGAAAGACCAAAAGTGGCCCTCCTCCCCTATCTGAGAGGCACAACAGAACGCATAAGTAGAGTACTTGGCAAACATAACATTCGAACGATCTTCCAGCCTCCAAAGAAGATCGGACAGATGCTGCCAAGTGCAAAGGATCCAAGACCACCTCTGAGCACACCAGGAGTGTACGAGATCCCTTGCTCATGCGGGAAAGTGTACATTGGAGAAACCGGGAGGAAGATCAGTACACGGATCAAGGAACACCAGCGGTGCTCCAAATACGGTCACTTAGAACAGTCTGCCCTGGCTAAATACCGGATGGACACTGGACATACTATCCAGTACAACCAAGCCAGAATGCTGGCCAAATCTCAAGGGTATTTCGAAAGGAAATACCGAGAGGGTTTGGAGATCCATAAAAACCTGCACAACCTCAACATGGACAGAGGATATCAAGTGAACCCCATTTGGAAAACCGTCCTCCCGGTTTTTTAATTGACCAGCTGATCAATTAAAACCATATCATTGGCTGACCACCCCCGCCCCCTTCCCCTTCCCCCGCCACGACAAGGGAAGGCATATATAAGGACTACCCCAAGACATCGGAGCTCAGAATCGGACCTCAGAATCGGAGCTCATAGCCCTGAAGATGCAGACTGCAATGTTTGCGAAACGTCGGCGCAACGCTGAATCCAAACGCGGCATCCATCCGGAAGCCAAAGATGTCATTAATCATGGCCGCGAAAGCCTCAAAACTAAGCGGTGTATATTTTTCATATCTATTCCGAAAAACATTTTTTCCATTTCTATAGGAAAATCACCCTCTAAAGAGATCATGCGTAGGAATTTCCAGAAACTTCCTGGAGTTTTTCCGAATTTATAATTTTTTAAAATAAAATTATAACATGTTTCTCAGTGGAAAACATTGTCGGCATTACCTGATATTAAAAAAAATAAACAAATCGTTTTCTCTATCGTTAGTACATATTTACTTTCAATCTTCAACGTGGTTTTATAGAAAACTCTACTTTTATAGAAAAATTGGTACAAATTCTGCAATTGTCTGCAAAATTTGATGAAATTCTTATTTTTGATGAAATTCTTATTTATGTTTAAAAGAATTGGTGTTTTTTTCTAATTGAGAGGATTCTATGATTTTTTAAAATAGTAGAAAAAATTATATCATCTCTTTTAGTTTTTATTATTGGGACGACGCTACGCAGTCCTTTTCAGGCGTAAAATTAGTTCAAAGTTTTTGTTCAAAACCAGAAAATGAATTTGATTTACCACATTTATTTAATCGGTTTCAAAATTTTATCCGATTTAATAGTTAAATATTTACGCGTTTTCAATTTAGAAGGTTACAATTCTATTATTACTAAAAATTTAATTAACTGTCAGAATTTTAACAAAATTATTATGAATGATTTTACATTGATTTTTCGGTTTCTCATAATTGATGTAGATTTCGCAATTATACTGAAAAATATTCAACCCTTTAACTAATGTATGGATTCCTCAGTAAACGAATGATTTCATCACTGCCAATGAAACCATATGGTGCTATTTTCAATTAGCCTACCTTCCTTTGCTCTGAAATAACTAATAAAAATTTTGTGGAATTGATGATTCTTAACAAGTCGACCGGGTTGAAAAGCGAAATAATATTAGGTGTATAACTTAATTTTTCTCTTTTTTTCATCGAGTGCAGTGTCTTATATAAAATTTGAATATTTATGCGCCCGTTGGCGATTTTGAAGAGTGGACCCATCTGTTTTTAATATGCTACATGTCATGTCTGGGAGAGCTGTATAACTTCAGAAAACAGTAGTATATACAATGGCGACCGATACGCAGCACATTAGGCATTGTATTCTCTATGAGTTCCAATAAGGAAAAAAGCCATTGAAGCCCACCATTCGATTTGTTCTACTCTCGCAAGTAATATTGTGTCTTATGATACGTGTAAATATTGGTATGGATGCTTTAAAGATAGTGATTTCGATCACAGTGACCGGGAACGCCCTGGACAGCGTGTGAAATTTGACGATGCTGAATTGCAAAAATTAATCGACAAAGATTCAACGCTAACCCAAAAAAGCTTGTAGCTCGGCTAGGAGTTACTAAAGCAGCAGTATCGAAATGATTACATGCAATGGAAAAAATGTGAAAGGTAGGAAGATGGGTTCCACCCGAAATGACTGAACATAACCTCGGGCAACGCATGAACACGTGCCTTTCGTTGCTCGCCAAGTGCCAGGAGAAAGAGTTTTTGTCAAAAATTGTGACGGGAGATGAAAAATATATTTTTTTTGCTAATCTCAAACTGAAAAAGTCATGGGTGGATCTCGGACAACCATCAGCATCTACTCCCCAACAAAAAATTAAAATGAAAAAGGTTCTCCTTTGCATCTAGGGGGATATGAAGGGTGCAATCTATTACGAACTTTTGGAAGCGGGTCAGAAAGTTACTGCAGAACGCTACAGTCGACAATTAAACAAATTGAGCGAGGTACTTGATGAGAAGAGGCCATTTACTGGGCAAGGGAGCCGGACAGTCATGCTGCTCCACGATAACGCTTGACCTCATATTGTTCGCGCGACTCAGAAACCAATTTTAAGCTTGGGCTGGGAGGTTGTCCCGCACGAGGCTTCTTCACCGGACTTGGCTCCTTCTGATTACCATGTGTTCCGGTCCATGCAGCACCCCTTGGAGGGAAGGCGTTTCGAAACTGGACGATGTACGAAAATTCGTCGATGACTTCATCGCCTCAAAGCCTGCAAGTTCTTTCGCGATGACATGCATATGTTGCCCGATCGATGGCGCAAGGTCATCGTAAACGATGCACGATATATCGAGGATTGATCTAGTATTTATACATTTTATAATATAAATTTTTTTTGACAACAAAAGGGAAAGATTAAGTTATACACCTAATATATGAAGGTTTCTTATATGTGTTATGTATAAAAGTTGAGTCTTATTTAAATTCACGTTTGAATTTAACTACGATGAAATTTTATTTATGCCGGTCGAATGTCGGATGAGCGAAGCTGACGAGCGAAGTGTAAGCAAATTCTTGCACTCCCACTCGACAACGAGCTCACCGACTGGCACGTATGCCTTAGGATGCCGACCTAAGCATCCCAGTGGAAATATTTCGACAGCGAGAAACCCCCGTTTTTACCTCAGTCACGGCATTAGCGTGATACAAGTCACAACTGTGACTTTTCCCGTACCAACAACGCCATGGCGTTTCCCTTAATCTTGGGCCTAACCGTGCGGTAAACCGTTTTGATTGCGTTTCGGATTAGTTACAGTCCAAAAGAAGACAAATATTTTGTTTTGATCCGACAATTACGTACACCTTCGTAGTCGGTATTCCGAGTATACTAAACCCTAGTGGTCACTGGTTCGACTCATAAATTTGGATATTCTCTGATCTCTGTTAGTTTACGAGAATTCAGAAGTGAAGTGAACTTGCTATTTCAAAATAAACTGTGAATTTATGGGAAAGGACAGCGGAGTTTTCAGAGGATTAATTGAGGAGATATATAGGATATCCCATCTGAAAAGATGCGGCTAAATATCTCTTAAGGGGGGCGGGTAACAAAAAAATGTTTGATAAAAAAATTGGAGGGTTTCAAGGGGGACATCCGATGTTGTCTTTATTTTTAGATTTCAAGCTAACACTTGGAAGCTGCAAGCACAAAGTGCTCATTTTCAAACGGCAGCCGCATTTTTTACCTCAATAAAACTTGTTTATCTTGATGAGTTGTTTTCACAAACCTCGTCATTTATTTCATTTCATCTCTTTTTACTCGAAAAATGCCACAAAAACGAGTTCTGTGGTCTAATTCAAGATTCAAACCTCCTTGGCGCATCTTGGTGTGATTGTTCCATTGATCTATTTACACAGCGGAATTATCAAATGTAAACAATAAACAAAACATTTCCGTAGTCCTTTGAGGATACTTTTATTCTAGTCGGTGCCAATGCAACCCGAATCACGTTAGTATCACTTGTTATTTCATTGAACACATCACGAAGTATTCAGCCAGTGAAATTGTGAATAATTTACTTATTTTGGTAGAGTGTAGGGGAATGTATCGAGCCGCTGCTCGAACATATTGAGAACGGTACCGCAATCGACTACATTATTCTACAGATTTAGTTATCCGGAGGATCGAAAGGAGTTGTAAAAGAGGGAGAATCCTTCGAGGATGACAACAACAAGTAAAACAAGGTATTAATCCTGATGATCCCCGAGCTGATGCAATATTAGCTATGATTCACATGAATCCTCACGTCAGTTTGAGAGAAATTGAACGGGATTTGGAAGTACTACGGAGCAAAGCACAAAGAAATTTGAGATGGGGCCGCTGCCACGCGTATCACATAACATTGACTCAAGCATTGTCTGCGAAAAACAGGCAAATCCGTGTAGATTTTTGTAACTGGGCCTTGCGATGACAGAATGAAGATCCATATTTTTTCCAGTGCGTTCTGTTCAGCGATGAGGCAAAGTTCCAGAGTACGGGATCGTTAAATCGACATAATTGTCATTATTGGTCAAGGAAAAATCTTCACTGGACGCAACACATTGATCATCAACATCGTTAGAAAATGAACGTGGGGTGCGGTGTGGTTGATGGGCAAGTGATAAGCCCATATTTCTTCAATGGTACTGGCAACGGGCAAAATTAGCGGGAAACTATTTTTATGGCATTTTTCGAGTAAAATGAAATGAAATTAAATAAATGACGAGGTTTCTGAAAACAACTCATTAAGATGAACAAGATTCATTGGAATAAAAAATGCGGTTGCCATTCAAAACAAAGAACTGTGTGCTTGCAGCATGCAAGTGTGAGATTGAAAGCTGAAAAGAATGAACGCTTTAGATGTTCCCCTCGAAACCCTACAATTTTTGGTTTAAACATGTTTTTGTTACTCGCACCTCTTGAGAGATATTTAGCCGCATCTGTTCAGATGGGAAACCCTGTGTAATAAATCGTGAAAATATGACAATATTAAATACAAACATCTGCACGAGAAGTTAAAATCTGATGGGAAAGAGAGCCTGAGTTTGAACGATTAGTCATCACGATGCAAAGCCTTAAATTTCGAATGACAACTTATCCAAATAATTTTCGAAATTAAGAAGCCGAAGGGGTGAGCAAATAGAACTATAAACCCTTTGTGACTGCCAAAAGAAATCTCTAGCCTCCTCGTGAAGGTCTCGCATTAGTTGCCTAGCGGAATCCGCTCTCTTTCTCTCTCTCTCTCTCTCTCTCTCTCTCTCTCTCTCTCTCTCTCTCTC
>NW_021680602.1:424890-431037 GCF_001412515.2 Diachasma alloeum | reverse complement strand
TCGCCAAAACACTGGAGGAGATCAATTACATCTTTGAGATCACCTATGCGATGACCCGCCAATGGATGGTCTCAGTGGGACTGATGTTGGCGGACCAGAAGATGGAGGCCGTGTTGATCACGAGCAGGCAGAAGATTGAAACCATCACGCTGCGAGTTGGGGACCATGAAATCACCTCCCAACCATCTTTACGGTACCTGGGAGTGATGATTGATGCCCGGCTCAGTTTCAAGCAGCAGGCAGAGCACGTCGGTACCAAGGCGTCCGGAGTTGGGACTGTCCTGTCACGGCTCATGGCCAACATCGGAGGCCCAAAGCGGAAGAGGAAAGCGTTACTGTCGTCGGTAACTACCATCTGGGCTGATGCGCTGCTGATCCAGCATGCACGACGGAATGTGGCGTCGGTCTATCGGCTGAGCCCCCTCAGAGTAGCCAGTGCATTCCGCACGGTGTCGGAGGATGCCGTGTGTGTTATCGCCAGAATGCTGCCGATCGGAGTACTGGCGGAGGAACGAAGATGCCTCTACCGGCGGAAGGGGACAACAACACTTGGAGCAGCTGAACTGAGGATGGACGAGAGGACCAACAGCCTGCACCGATGGCAGATGCTGTGGGGGGCTTCGAGCAAAGGGAGATGGACTCACCGCCTGATCCCGCAGGTGGACGTATGGATGAAACGAACCCACGGAGAGGTGAACTACTACCTCACCCAGATGCTATCAGCACACGGGTGCTACCGGGCTTATCTTCACAGGTTTCCCCACGAGGATTCCCCGGAGTGCCCGACCTGCGTTGGAGTCTCCGAAGACGCGGAGCATGTGTTCTTCGTGTGCCCGCGCTTCAACGCGCCTCGCAGCGCTCTCGAGACTACAGTAGGAGGGAGGATTCAGCCTGGAAATCTGGTGAAAACTATGCTTTCATCAGAACCAGCCTGGGAAGCGACCAGCACCTTTGCGGCGGAAGTCCTGTAGGAACTACGCCAAGCTGAACAGGAGAGAAATAAAGATAAGAGGAAAAAGAAGAACACGTAAGAGGAAGGACGCAATGATTTCGATTATCTGAAGGAGGAGCTAAGGCTGAATCCTCCCCCCGCGCTGTAGTGCCTCCCGGCGATTCCACGGGGAACGAGAGGCAGATGTAGAGGATGTTTTTTTAGTCGGTACGGGTTGCATATTCGCTGAAACAATACATGTCAGGTCTCACCAACCATGGCGTTTCGAGGTCAATACCAACACAAGACCTGACCAATCCCGATACTGCACTCCGGAAATCTTCATCCCGGACCCAAGTGCGTACGTAAAAAGTATTTTTTTACACCTCTATAAATAAAAAAAAAAAATCTCTCTCTCTCAGCATATGTTTCAAAGACTGTTCTGTGAAAATGGTGTTTTGTCAGTTATAATTGACGTTTGAATTTAACAATTGATATCACTTCGTGCCTTGCAGTCGACAGAAATGTCTTTTTTAGTAAGTAGCGTGGTCTGTGCGCGGTAAAAACTACATTTTTGTGAAACCTGATGGGTACGAAAACCTAACCCCACATTGCACTGAGTGACATGCTGCATAATACTTCTGTCAAGTGCTGCAAGTGCCGTAAGGTCACTATGTATGGGAAACAGTGGAGTGTAGAAGGTGCCTAAAATATTTTCATCCCGGATGTGCCAAAATCCATAAAGCTTATAATAATAGTGACGAGTTGGTTTTTTGCCACGGAGAAATTGTTGTGGTACCAGCGCTATCATCAAAAAGTAACAAGCACATGGTTGCTATGGATACGCAGAACATTGTTAGTGCACAAACTCAAATTAATGCCAATGATCCAGTTGAATCACATGAAAATGTCCCACATATTATTGGGAATGACCCATGTGACAGTACCCCTCAAATAAATGAAAGTGGTACACTATCAATTGTTGCATCAGCACATGGCAATAATAGCATTGAAACCCAACAATTAATATCGTACAATAAAATGAAAATTGAAAAATCTCCCCAAACTAAAATGAGCCATGACAATAAAAACACCAAGCAAGCAGCAAAAACAAAAAGAAAAAGACAAACAATCCAGAGTGTAGAGAGTGATGAGGATAGTGAGAGAGAGAGAGAGTACTCTGTATGTATCTGACAAAATTGACAAGTCAAGTGAACAAATCAGTGAACTGAAACAGACAAGAATAGATCAAAATACCTTCAAAAGTGCTGTGAAATCTGTTTTAAACAGTGAATTGTCAGTACTCGAAAAGAAACTAAGTGCTGATATTAACTTATTGAGAGACGAAGTGAATAAATTGCATAATATGATGAAGGAGCTCATGATGTCGAGACACCCAGACGTAACCCCCAGGATGAACCGAGATTGCAGTTTGAAGAATGGTGCCAGCAAACAACAGCAACCACCTACATACTCTGATGTAACAACAAAACAATCGATAAGACTGAAGGATAATGGTCCTAAAATTGTTATCAAACCCAAAAGCTCTGTAGAATCTAAGGTAACTGAAGCTGCGATAAAGGATCAAATTGATATCACGAACCTTGGAATTAATACATGTGTACTCAAAAAAGCATCAAAAGGTAAAATTGTAATAGGTTGTCAGGACGAAAAAGATAGAAAAAAATTAGTTGAAGTTATGGAAAAGAAATTGAGTAATGATTATTCAGTAGTCATCCTCAATAAATTAAGACCAAAGATCAAAATTACAAATGTTAGTAGTGACTATTATGAGAAAAATAATGAGAATTTGGTTCAGGAAATTATCAAGCAGAATAAATTAAATTCAATGGAGCAGGTATATGAGATAAAAATCTTGCATAAATGGGTTGATAACAAATATAAAAACATGTCAGTAGTTATAGAGGTCAACGATTTCCTTCATAAAATGATATTAGAAAAAGGCTCATTGTACATTGGATGGACTAGATGTAGAGTCTATGAGTATGTAAAAATGGTACGTTGCTTCAACTGTTGGGGCTTCCATCATTTAGCAAAAAATTGTAAGAAAGGAACAATCTGTGGCAAATGTGCAGGTACTCACTCAACTAAAGAATGTGTTAGTAATAATTATAAATGTGTTAGTTGTCTGACTCATAAAAACAAGCTTCAATTATCGGATAATGCGACTGAACATCATACAAAAGATAAAATCTGTCCTTCCTACAAACATTTTTTAAACAAATACAGGGAAAGGAATTTCGTAGCTTCTTAACTAAAATGGACAAAAAAGACTCGAAAAATGTTAGTCATTCACATGAATGCCAGAAGTTTATTAAAAAACAAAGATGAAATAGAAGAATTAATAGTTAGAATAAAAAAAACGTCAATAATAGCTCTCACTGAAACCCGTATTACCAGTGAAATAGAGAATACAGAGATATGCATCCCTGGTTATAAAACTATTCGTTGCGATTCAGAGAAAAGAACATTAGGAGGTGCAATACTTTACATAAAAAGTGATATTGAGTACAAACTTATTTTTAATGAAAAAATTGTGAATAATTGTTGGTCTATCGGAGTAAAGATTAATAATCATATATTTAAGGGAGTTATAATACTGACTTATAACTCACCTAATGCGAGTGATTCAGAATTTTTAAAACAGATCGAAGAATTGTGTGAAAGTGTTAGGAACGAACCAAAGCTAATTTGTCTTGGTGATTTTAATATTAATGTTGACGAAAATAACTCATACTATAGGAATAAATTAATCAATATGTTTTTAGGTTTAGGAATGAAACAATTTGTAAAAGAGCAGACGAGAATTGACGAAAAATCATCTACGACTGTTGACTTACTGTTTTGTAATTATGATATCTTGGTACAGATTTTGCACACACCGAAAATCACTGATCATGCAATAGTTCAATTTGAAATGAAGAATAGTAGGATTGATAAGAGATATAATGGAATACAGATTAAAAAACGTAATTTCAAAAATTTGGACGCTGATAGGTTCAAAACAAAATTGAGAGATCATATATGTAAAAACGTAAGAGCTAATACAGGAAGTGATCTGGAATACAACGCAAACACAATTATTGATGGAATCATAGAAATATTAGATGATGAAGCCCCGATGAAAACGATAATAAAGAAAAATAACATGAAAGATAAAAAGTGGTTTAATGAAGAAATTAAACAGCATATTGAGGAGAGACAAAAGTTATTCCAAATTGAAGAAGAACAGAAGAGAAATACTGTAATTAAAGAAATTAGAAAAACCAAAATGAATTACTATGAGAGAGAAGTAGACTTTAATAAGAACAATAGTAAAAAAATGTGGAAAACTCTAAAAATGGTTATGAAGGGTAATATTGATAGTGAACTGCCAGATCAATTAGCTCTTAACGATCATGCAGTCAAAGGGGATTTTGAAATTGCTAATGCACTTAACAATTACTATATAGATAGCATTAGTGAAATTATAAATAGCATCGAACAGAGAGAAGTAGTTGTAGATGGAATAGAATATGACTATAAATTTGAAAAGTTCCATTCAATTTCAGCAATTATCTTCAATAAAATTGTTAAAGAGTTAGCAAATAAGAAAGGAATCAGTGAAGGTATATCCACAAAAATAATACAATTAGCTAATGAATCTGTGACCTTCGTAAAATCATGAACCAGTCGATGGATGACGGGTGTGTTCCGAGTAAATGGAAACATTCGGAAATCATACCTATTCCTAAAGTAAAAAATACAGTTAAAGTCGAAGAATTGAGACCTATAAATGTACTCCCTCAATATGAAAACATTCTAGAAAAAATCGTCGCAAAGCAATTGATTGATTATTTTGAGAATAATCAATTATTTCTTGACGAGCAGTATGGTTTTCGACGAAATCGTTCATGCGAAAAAGCAGTTCAACAGCTGATATCTGACTGGAGGGAAAATATTAGTAATGGAAATATTGTGGGAGTGATATTTATTGATCTAAAAAGAGCATTTGAAACAGTTGATCGAAAACTATTGTTAGAAAAAATGAAAAAATATGGAATAAAAGGCAAGGTTTGGGACTGGTTCCACTCATATTTATCTGGTAGAACACAAACTACGTTCTGTCGATCTGGTAAATCGGAAACAATGCAAGTAACGACAGGAGTCCCACAAGGTTCTGTTCTGGGACCTATATTGTTTCTGATTTACATAAATGATATTGTGCGTATGAGTCAACAAAAATGCCAAATTAGGTTATTTGCTGATGATATGGCTATTTTTATACATGGAGAAAGTTCTAAACAAATAGAATTGCAGCTCACTTTGTCTTTACACGCATTAAAAAATTATCTGGAAGACAATAAACTAAAAATTAATATTATGAAAACCAAATTTATGTTAGTACGTCACCAAAGACAAAAAAGAGGAGAAAATATAAAAATACGCAGTAAAGATGGTACAGAATTGGAAAAAGTAACACAAATGAAATATTTGGGAGTAATAATTGACGAGTATCTGTCATTCAAACCACATCAAGAGTACTGAGTTAAAAAAATAGAGAAAAAAAAAGGAGTTTTGAACCGTTTGGGGAATGAATTGAGCATAATGGCAAGAAATATGATTTATAAAAGCATAATAGCACCTGATTTCGAATACTGTTCCACTATCATATTGACGATGAACCAAACAAGTTTGAATATACTACAAAAAATGCAAAATCGAGCGATGCGGGCGATCTTACATTGCAGTAAACGCACCAAAATAGAAGATATGTTGAATGCCCTCGGTTTTATGAGTGTGGAACAGCGTGTGAAATATAATGTAGTGAAGTATGTGCGAGGTATGAACGTGGAGCGTGTAAAAGAAACGAGAGAGGATGCAAGAGTGACAAGACAAAGAACAGATGTTCCAGTGCAGCATATGCGTATGAGCTATGGTCAAAATGATGTCTTATATAAAGGTGTGCGGCTATACAACGCCATTGCGAGAGAGATAAAGAATCTGTGTGACAACGGCTTCCGCCGGAAAGTGACATCGTATATAAAGGAGAAATATCCGCTGAAGGTTACCTAATACGAAAGAATTGTAAAAAGGAAATGTAGCGAGGAATCGCAGAAAGAAATGTAGCAAAAGCTAATAAAACCAATCAATCTTTCCTCTCTCTCTCTCTCTCTCTCTCTCTCTCTCTCTCTCTCTCCCTCCCTCTCTCTCTC
>NW_021680602.1:420668-422665 GCF_001412515.2 Diachasma alloeum | reverse complement strand
CCTCTCTCTCTCCCCTCTCTCTCCCCCCCCCTCTCGCACACACACACACACACACACACACTCTGTCTTGTCACCAATAGAAAGTCACTTTGAGATGATGTATTAATCGCAATGTTAACAATCGCAATATTGTTACAATATGTGCCAAAAGTAGTCCAATAGTCAAGAAAGAATAGTTTTTTCCTTTATTTTTGGTTTTTCAGTAATCGAGTAGATTCCGTAGCCGGGCGGTACACCAGGTTGAATCGATTTTGGCTTTTGGCGAGTTTTTGATGAATATCTCGGAATCTAAGAGAGATAGAAAATTATTTCTCACGAACTTATTTATAATTCTCCATTGGCTCTACAAAAACGTAATAACAAAAATTTTCTGTCTCTTTTAAATTCTGAAGTATTCGTCAAAAACTTACCAGTATTCAAAATCTACTTAACCCGGTTTACCGCTTCGCTACTGAATTCTCATTGTTTTTATTCTCGCAAACCTCTTGAACAAATTACCGAATTACGACGAATAGATGTTCTTTTTATGACCCTTGTGATCCTAAATCGGATAGTTGAGTTTGCGATGGTGGGGTGGGGGAAATTTCGGATTTTGTTGCGGATGCACGGGGGAGGGGATTTTTTCCTGTCCTGTCACCCTTAATCGTATCGTGGGATGTCAAAGGGGGGGGGGATTATTTCGTGACCCATTTGACCCTAAATCGAATTGCGAAAAGTGCGAGGGCGGTGGGGGACTTTTTCCTGACCCTTATGACCCTTAATCGCATTCTGGGTGATCCAAGTGGTGGGTGGAATTTTTTTTCTGCTCCTTCTGGCCCTAAATCGAATTGCAAAGGGTCCTCGGGGCGGCGGAGGGGGGGGGTTCTGACCCTTCAGACCCCACATCGGATTGTGGAAAATCCAAGGGAAGGGATTTTTTTTTCTGATCGTTCTGACCCTAAATCGGATAGTTGATTGTGCGTTGGGCGGCTGGGGGGAATTTTGGGTTCTTTGTTGAGGATGCAAAGGGGACGGGATTTTTTCCTGACTCTTGTCACCCTTAACCGCATTATGGGGTGTCCAAGGGGGAGGGGCGGTGAATTTTACCTGACCCTTCTGACCCTAAATCGAATTTCGATGCGTGCGAGGGGGTGGGGAATTTTTTCTGACACTTCTGACCCTCAATCACATTGTTAGGTTTCGAAGGGGGTGGGGGGGGGGGGGAATTTTTTCTGACATCCTAAATCAGATAGGTGAGGATGCGATAGTGGGGTTTTTTATGACCCTTCTGATCCTTAATCGCTTTGTGGGAAGTCGAGAGGGGGGGAATTTTCCTTTTGACCTTTCTGACGCTAAATCAAATTGCGAAGGTTCAAGGGTTGATGGAAATTTTTTCCTGACCCTCATGACCCTTAGCCAAATTGGTTATGGCGAGGGGAAGGAGGTATTTTTCCTGATCCTTCTTACCCTTAATCGCATTATGGGAAGTCCAAGGAGGCCCGGCCAATCTTTCTGACCCGTTCTCACATCAATTTTTTCTCACCTTTAATCGGATTGTTGCGGTTGCGAGGGGTGAGATTTTTCTTGACCCTTCTGACCCTTAATCGAATTGTTTCGTGTTCGATGAGGAGGCGGGCATTTTTTTTGGACTCTTCCGACCCTAAATCAGGGAGAAGAATTTTTCCCGACCCTTCACGAACGGTGCAGGGGGGGGGTCAATTTTTCCCGGACTCTTCTGACCCCGAATCGGTTTGTGGTGGGCGCGAGAAACGGGTGGCGGGGTCAATTTTTTTTAACACTGCATTCGGGGGTTGTTTCTGACCCTTCTGACCCTTAATCGCATTGTGGGCAGTCCGAGGGGGGTGTGGGAATTTTTTCTTGACCTTTCTGACTCTAAATCGGATTATTGAAATTGCGTTGGGAGGGGGGTGGGAATTTTTTTCTGACCTTTCTGACCTTTCTGATTCATTTTGGAATTAGGTGCATGGCCGCACCGAGTGGCGGGGAGGGGGGGGGGG
>NW_021680602.1:420083-420536 GCF_001412515.2 Diachasma alloeum | reverse complement strand
AAAAACCATCGATTTCTCTGACTTTACCTTTTCATTTTAGAAATTGGGTGTGTGGCAGAAGTAGGTGAGGGGAGGATTTTCAAGTCTCCATCTATGTCTTGAAAACTACATACCCTTTTAACCCTAATTATGATTGAAAAAAAATATATATTTATTTTTATCGTTATTTTACAGCGCTTCGACCCGGTTAGGATATACTGCGATGATGATCAAACTTTAAAATTGTTAGATCGCACCATTCTACTCGGCCGAGATTTGAACTCGGAACCTTTCGCATGTGAGGCAACTTACCCATGACGCCAAGCCACCGGTAAAAAAAAATATATGGAAGAATCAAATACCAGTTGAAAAATTTGATCTAATGGCTCATTTCGGAAAATAGGTGCATGATCGCAGTGCCTAATTTGACCCTAATGACTTGTTGTAAGATCGAGTTTTGGTGGGGGGGGGGGG
>NW_021680602.1:419238-420060 GCF_001412515.2 Diachasma alloeum | reverse complement strand
CCTCGCTACATCCACACTGAGACGCGTATCGCACCGCTCTCATACACACACACCTGAGGAACACACGCACGTCTCAGGTGTCGCAATCGCTCCCGCGCTAGCAGAAATTAGTCGTCTGGCTCATGCCACACGGTGGACATCTCTCCACCTCATCCTGTATATATTCATACTACCGACTCATCATCTGTACATACTGTATTCACGACAATAAACTAAATCACTAGTTTTGCAAACTGTTACTTCGCGTAGTTGATTCGATACTTTCCCGAACAACCACAACCTCGCATCCTACAGGGGGAGGGGGGGGGGAACCACTGACCCTTCCGATCGCACAGCTTATCTGGAAAATGCGGTGCGCGGTTTGGGGGGGGGGGAGAATTTTTAACTTGTTCAAGTAGGAATATTGTAACCCTTCTAACTGAGGATTGAAATGCTGATGATCCAGAGTCCGAAAAATTGTACAATATGTCGCGGAGATTGGGAGAAAATGGGACGTTTTGTAATTTCTTTTATTTATCACTATCTTTGTTGATGAATGAGATTGTTCATTAGAAAAATATTGAGCGAATGTGTTTTACATTGAATTCAGAATGTATTTTTATTCCAGGTCGGTTCGGCAATTCTACAACGAGATAGCCGCAGTCGACGTTTCTATTAATTAAATAAATAATTATCACAACATCGAATTTTTTCTTCTTTCGTTGGCTTCCCAGGGGTTCACGGAATCTCTGAAAAAATTGACGATTTAAAAAAAAAATTTCCGTATGTTCGGTAGCGGTGCAAATTTTGCCGACTTTTACGGACCCTGAAAATCGGGGGGGG
>NW_021680602.1:408391-419197 GCF_001412515.2 Diachasma alloeum | reverse complement strand
GGGGGGGGGGGGGGGGTTGGCTTCTCACAGCCATTATAAATTAAGTAATCAAATTAAAAACTTGAAACTTCGTATTGGACGAACGAAATACTTATATTACACAGTGCAATTGGTCTCATAGTTTTACGATTCATTTTCGTCGAGTTATGGACGATTATTTCGAGTGGTCTCTACTTTCGACACCAACAGTAGTTACTGTCGACCCAGTGAGATTTTGCTAGTGATGGGAAATTGTTTTGATTGGCCGTAATTTTTTTTTTCAATGACAATTGTGTTTTATACCACTTTTCACTGTTTGTAAAATTTTCCTACATTTTCAAAGTTATGTACAATTGTCAATTCTGTAGTCTAATTTCTGCAATCTTGATTTTCAAGGGGTTTCCTAACCTATCATTTACTGAATTATTAATTTTATATTTTAGATATCCTATATGTATTGTGACGTAATTTCCAAGGTTCACGGAATCCCTCGGTCTAATACGCAGCCCTCTGGCACTCACGTAGAAACTAAAACGACAAAAAGTTGAGCGCCAGATGGTTTTTACCAGAACGACCACTGGAACGAAAGAAACAAAATCAAACTAGCCCTAAGCTCGAAACGGTCTCCCACTAGCTCCAGACGAAGAGACGTGTATCGGTTCCTGAAAGAGCTTAGACTAGAGATGTGACTAGGTGAACAAAACAAATAAATTAAACTCAGAATTGCGGGGGAAAAATCACAGTATTTAATAAAATTTAAACGACTCGATACATTTCAAGATTAATTAATTGAAAACGCCCTATTTGGTTGTTTCAACCGATCAATGATCATATGACTCCAAAATTAAATAACTCTGCAATCATCAAAATGATAAAAGATTCTTTTAACAAAAATCAGAAAGTTGACCCTTAGTCAAATGAGTCAAAACCAATTCTGATAATCAAATTGAAAGATCTAAGTATCCAAAAGTAAAAAAAACAAATTAAAAATAAAAAAAAATGTCAAAAGAATCATAAAAATAATCAGAATCGAAATATCGTCAATACTCATGTAGATTGAACGACACTGAACGATCGAAACCCAAAAATTAGGGGGGGGAGGAATTAGGAAAGTACCCCAGCGAGGAGTCGGATCACCACATTTTTACAATTAGTTCTCGTATTGATTTTATTTTTGTTTATTTTATCACTCAATTCTAATGCTGTTGCACTCACTGCGGGTTACCCATCAGCTTGGAGACGAGGGGCGTGGAGTGGAGCATCGGGGAGAGGTACGAAGTCGGCGCTACGGCACATCACGAGTTGGCACACCGACGAGCACGCACACGCCGAGTCTGTAGAGACTCACACCAACAAGCACGCGGGAGACGATAGTCGTACGCCAGTAGGCAACTCAGGCCTCTATGTGTGGACTCCCACCACCTCACTGATGTTACTGTGGTGCAAGGCCACCACATAAAAAACTCAGGCGGTAGCATCAAGGGAGCATCGGATCATATTGGCCCCGCCGCCGTTGAATGTGGAACAGTTCACCACCTTAGTGGAAAAACATAAGGTGGAGGCATAACATGCCTGATCAGAATTTCGGATCGGACTTGATCAGTTTCGGATCGAGACCTGAACAGAATTTCCACTCGGGTATGAGTCAATTTGAAAGTGAAATTCGCAAGTGTCCAGGTAGCTCAGATGGTAAGAGTACCCGACGCGACATTGGGAGGCCCCGGGTTCGATTCCTGGCTAGGAAGATGCTAATTTTTTCTCTTAAAAAAAATTTAATTTAATTAATGCCTAATGATGGTAGACGGAGAAACCCTAGTGGGAAAACATAAGGTGGAGGCGTAACATGCCTGATCAGAATTTCGGATCGGACTTGATCAGTTTCTGATCGAGACCTGAATAGAATTTCCACTCGGGTGATTGCGAGGCACAAGTCCCAAGTCTTTGGGACCATTAAATTAGGAATTATGGCCAGTGCAAATGCACGATTAGAACATGAATTCTCCGCGCGACATTGATAGATTAGGGTGGGGGTAGGAGAGAAATTGAGGTTCCTCAGGGTGATGTATTGCCCGAGGAATCACTCTTCGCTGGGATTTTTTTTTTTTTTACGGCCTCGGAGTCCCTTTTTCGAGTCCTATTCGGCACTCTATCCAACCCTATGCATGCGGCTGTGGATTCTACACTGTACCGCATTCGCACTTCTATAGAACATAGAAGTAGCATGGGGAAACCACAGAAAACCCATGCCGGTACAGGCGGTTCCTCTATTAGCAACCTCCCGCTCGCCGGAGCCTTCCGTTGAAAAATTCGGTTCCACGGGGAATCGAACTCACAACCTTTCGCACACTAGACTTGCGTCTAATCCACTCGGCCACCGACGTCGGTGTTTTCGCTGGGATTTTAGCTTGTAAAGTCGCTCTGCGCAATTAAGTCCATTCGCTCTTAGAGCTTGTTAAAAAATTCAAGTAATTAGTCTTTGTGGTGTTGTGCCTGGATTTTCCGGTCATCGTCCGAGATCGCTGCCGTATCCAAGGGTCCAGACGAGGTTTTCCTTGAGTTTATCGCGGATCAATGGTGAGCGTAATTTTGTTTGTGAGTGCTCGCGTGGCTTTCTAACGTATAGCCTCCGGTCGCCATTTGGGCACCGTTTGAGTACTAAGTAGTCGTACTGCGAGACGCGGCACTCAGTGGCCTTGGGCCTAATTAATTGTCTTATTTACTGAACATCAGTGTGTCATTTCTTTTCATTGTGATTCTTTTTGGAACTGTATTTTTTTTGTCCGCGTGGTTCTCGTGTCGTCGTCGCATCTGGGAGATCCTCGCGTCCGTGCGTTATCTACGCCATTGAATTCTTTGGTTAATAATTTCCAAGATTTATTGAAGATTAAATGGAATTCCGTTAGCTCTCTCCGCTAGTCGGAGTTTATGATTTTGCAATGATCACTACCGTTTTCTATGATTATTATTTAAGTTTAATATGTTTTTTTTTATATCGAATCGGAGAATTTCCCACTTCAATTTTTTTTGTTAGAATACATTCATTGTACATGGTGTTGAGTGTATTTTTTTGCCCATTCCCACCCGCCTCTGCAGTTTTCTGAGCTGGTCGTGGAACGCGCTTCGACATCGTGACCTTGTCCTTTGAAGGTTAAAATGACTGGCCCACTTCTGGTATTTTTTTTTTGGTTCCTCTCGGTGATCACCGTCATATCTTATTCGGGTAGAGAGGTTCTATCCAGAGCGACCAAAGTTCGTGAAGGACCACACGTATGATGCCCGCATACGTGATTGGAAAAATACCTAACAACTTGTGGGTACGGGGAATCGCCCGTACCCCCCCCCCCAAAATTTATGGAGGCCATCATTCCTTGGATTAAATATGTATTATATTTGCATAATACAAAATTGTAGTCCATTTAGTTCGGCGCCCTTTCCAGTACGCCAGTCGCGGTCCATAACTGGCCTCTTACGCGCTTATGCGCAGATCTTGGGGCGGACAAGCCTCGTCCCTGGTGGCCTCTCAATGCCATAACCCCCGGGGTGGCAGTAAGTGCAGTTCGTGTTGTTCATACTCTCTTCCCCACATTTTCCGCAGAATGTCCCTTTGAAATACGGGTAGTCCGAAGCCCGATCGAGCACCCCATTCCATCCACATGTGTGGGCTTCGCTCGACTTGGTTGGCGAGGTCTCGAGCTCGACCATTGCTCTCCTCCGCCCTAACATACAGCAAGGGTCTGTAGCGCGCGTTAGTCGCCCATGCCTGCAAGGGGAGGGTCGCTCAACACGATGGACTTCAGGTCCGCCATCACCTCCTCCACTAGGGTTTCGAGCTTGGTTACAATGGGCACCACCTCGTCGAAAACGGGGTGTTCGCCCTCGAGGTATGGCTTCTCCACCATCTCCTCCAAGATTACCAAACCTTCCGTGGCTGATTTCAAGCCGGCCAAAGCCTGCTTCACCTTAACCTGCTCCATGCTGTCGGGAGGGAATAATGGACCATGAACAACTAATGAGATGAGAGGATAAATACTACGGATTTCCTAATTACGTGGCTCACCCGTCGCCAGGATCGCGCGCGAGTCGCTCATTAACCGCGGATGCCACGAGTTTCAAGTCTTTGACGTGGTGTCTACCCGCGATATTACCTACCTCATCTAATAATTCGTAAACAAAATCGGAGTCTATCTCTTTGATACGGTAAACATTCGTACTCCACTTCCGAGTCAACTTGGAGATAAAGCCTCTCGGTCCTGAAGACAGTACTCGTATCTTACACCGGACGAAATCGCCGTCCGCGAATTTTACGTCCCGATGGTGATGATTGTAATAGCGAGCCTACTGCTCGAACGACCTATCCAAATTATCAGAAATTCAATCATAAATTTCTGTCATGCGTTCGATTTGTTTCGTCCATTTCGCGGTATTCGGGACCGCTATCTTTTCGTCTAGCGCTTTCATTTTCGGCAAAAAAAAACTATTGCGAGGCTGACGACTGAAATTGAAGAACGTGAGCGAAACATGTAAAGAGCTGTGGAGCGCTGTATTATACGCTGAGCGAAATTCGTTCAGGTGCAAATCCCATTTACGATGATCTTGTTCACGATGATCAATTTCAACACGCAATTTACGCGTTCAACGGGATTGGCTTGAGCGTGGTACGGTGGTGCGGTTGTATGGTGGATATCAAAGGATTTCGTCACTTCCTGCATCAATTTATTCTTAAATTCCATACCATTATCTGTAAGTATCACGCGAGGTATCCCCCAGTGAAAAATTATTAAATTCTCAAATTCGGCGATGATGGATTTACAATCCGCCTCTTAATGGTGCCACCTCCACCCACTTAGTAAACAAATCCTGAAAAAACAATAGATAACAATAACCTGATTTCCTCGGTGGAAATGGAACTATGATATCCGCGGCAACCACTACCCACGGTTCATGAAAAACGTGCTGTCCCATCAACCCGGTGCGTTGTAATTGTGAGACTTTACGTCTGGCAAACTTCACATGAAGTGGCGTATTTGGCTACATCCTCAGATATTCCCGCCCAATAACACGCGAGAGCTACTATTTTTTTCAATCCCTAAGTGACCTGACTGCGGTAAATCATGGGATTCTGAAATAATGTCTAATCGCGACGACTTCGGGGGAACGAGCTTCCACGCATCGAGGTCCTCCGCAACCGTTGAAACCAGGGGATTCGGTCGGTATCGAAACAACTGATTGTTCTCCACTATCCACCCTTTAAATTTAACTGGTTCCCAACTTACAGACGCTTTTCTGCGAGAATACCACTCGTCCTCCGTTTCCGCCGCGCTCTCTTCAATAATGTTGCCCTCACTTCCTTCCGCCGAAATATTCGGGTCTTCAACAGCATTAATTTCATTATCTTCCGCCTGCGTACACTCGTCCTCGTACATTCGTGATAACGCGTCGGCAACTTCATGGAGTTTCCCAGGCCTCTGCACAAGATGGTAATCGTACTCCTGTAAATTGAGTGCCCACCTTCCTAACCGGCCGGCCGGGTATTTCAAATTGTGAAGCCATCGTAATGCGCTATGATCGATAACTACCGTAAAATGGTAATGTTCGATATAACGTCTGAAATGGTCGACAGCCTACACGACCGCAAGACACTCTTTTTCCGAAACCGAGTATTTACGTTCGGCCTTATTCATAGTTCGGTTCACGAATGCTACTACATACTCGACTCAATCAATAGTTTGGGTGGGAACGACTCCCAGGCCGTAAGCACTCGCGTCGGTTTGAACAGTAAATGGAACCGAAAAATCCGGACACGACAAAACTGGTGCAGTCGACAGCGCGGCTTTAATACGCGAAAACGCAGTCGATTTCTCATCACTCCACCTCCATTTCAGGTCCTTACGCAACAGACGCGTAATAGGCTCCGCCATGGATTCAAAATCGGGGATAAAACGACGATACCACGATGACATACCGAGAAAAAGTTGCACTTGACGTACGGTACGAGGTCCCGGATAATTCAACACCGGTTCGACCTTGGACGGATCGATATGGAGACCCATTTCGTTCACAATATATCCAAGATATTGAACGTGGTAACTAGGGAACACGCTCTTCTCCAAATTTATCTCGAGGTTTGCATCGCACAGCCTCGTTAACACTAACGCAAGGTAGTTAAGGTGGTCTTCGAACGTTTGAGTTACGACGATAATATCGTCCAAGTACGCGAACGCGAATGGCTCGAGTTCTGGACCAATAAATTTATCAGCGAAACGCTGAAAGGTCGCGGGAGCATTGGTTATACCAAAAGGCATCCTCACAAATTCAAACGTGCCAAGACCCGGAGCAGAAAACGCAGTCAACTCGCATATTTCAGGGTCTAATGGAACTTGATGGTACACTTGCTTCAAATCCAAAGTCGTAATATAACACGCAGAACGCAATTCATCCAGGATTCCCACCAAATTTGGTATTGGCTACGCGTCTTTTTTCGTCAACTTTATTACCCAGCGGAAATCAAGACATAAATGCCATTTTCCATGGGCCTTTTTCACCATAACAATTGGGTTGTTCCAGTCACTCTGTGACCGGTGAATAATTCCGGCCTCCAGGAGCGCTTTCACTTGACGTACGAGTTCCTGCTGGATAATTGGGGACATTGCATAAGCTTTCTGAATGATTCATTATCACGCGGCCCCACTATTTTATGAGATGTTAAGTTAGTGATTTTAATTATCTCGCGCGGCAGTGGCACTAACCTATGTACTAACTCATCAATTCGTCCGCGCTTATTATCGTTGGTCTGAACTGACTCTCATGCGAGAGATCTCATGCGCTTCGGTAAAATCGCGAGTTTCTATCGGGTATTGATGATCGTCACCATCGATCCACCATTCGTTGGTTTTGCCATCGAAGCCAAACCCAAAAATACGGACAAAGTCCATCCCTAATAACACGGGGCGACTCAAAACAGGGGTTACCTCAAACTCGATCACACGTGTAATTCCCTTAATCGAGATTGGGATTTGAATATCTCCCGCGACAGTTTCGGCCAACCCATTAGCCATCGCAACAATTGACGATGCGGGTGGCTTTACCTGCAACTTGAGATTTTTCATCTACGAAGCTGGTAAATTTCGTACACACGATTTTGTAGCTCCAGGATGCAGCAGAGCATAAAATTCATCAGAACCAACTGACAGCGTCATGAATATTCGCGCTCCCAATGGTTTTACCGCGGTCTGGCTCGACGTTGCTGCGAAACTTTCCTCCCCTCGTGACGTTCCGTGGGCCTCCGCAACTTCACTATCCCTAGACTCGTGTTCTGTCGCGGTACTCACCTCCGCATCGGTGATCAGCCGTTCGGAGTTCTCGCGATCTAAACGTTCGTACGTAGGTGGAAACTCATTTTCGTCATTATCAAGTGCTATACTGAGGACCTTATGAGAGTGGTCTCAGGTTTGAGTGGTGGGGGATATCGACGCATGCCTCAACTCGAAAGAGTGGGGGTACCCAGTCAGGACCATTCTCATACGGTCTTTAGTATACAGCTGTGCCGTGGTTCAGCTTGAAATTGTTATTTAGATTGTTACGTTTAGTCAATTATGACGATATAGTTGGAACAACGTCAGACTGCGTATAGTCCTGGTTTGAATCACTGAGACGCGCCCCTCCTTTCTTCGGATTAGATGACAACCGCGTCCCGCGGTTTTTATCAACCGTGATTCTCGAAAAGTCCGTTAAGTTATGCAAATTTCTATCAGGGGACCTAGCCGACGTCATATTAGCGAAGGCAAGTTTTGAAATGCGCGGTTTACGAAGGAGTTGGGTCCTTGAAACCTTGGGAGACAGCGTCGAACCCGTTATTGCTGCGCTCCCTTTGCGTTTTCCTCTGACCTTGATTTAGCGGTGTGGTTGGTACATTCGGGCGCTTTCACACCCCTCATTCCACACACGGAACAGTAAATATCGGTCTGCGGCTCCTTACATAGTCACGCGTTTGTGACCGGACTTCCGACAATTGTGACAGAAGTCATTCAACTTAGCAGGCATCGAACCCGCCGACACTGAACAAGACTTAGAAGTAGTGACTGGGGACGTCCGTCCACCAGCTGAAATTGTAAGCCCCGGTTTCTCGGCCTTCGCTACTGCGGAGTACGCTCGTGCTGGCGAAGTAGGGGTCTCAATCGTGGCAGCCTGAGATACAGTGGGCGTTTTCTGACTAGAAGGTCGCCGAGACTTAGCTTTCTGCTCGGACTTCTTCACGTCTACAGCAATTTAACGGGCTTGTGAGGCCCGGTACTCCCACCCAAATCGTTTACTTGCCCTACGATTGTTTTGACTCCTTTCTTCACATAGCGCGATGGTATATATGCGCAATAAGGGTAGATAGTCTCGGTCGGATCTGGAGGCGGTTTCAGCGATGTACGACTGTGTCTCCAATCAAAATCTAACACCAGACTCTCAAGTTCATCAAACGTACTGAACTCATTGCGATGAATCATCGGATAATACTCGGGTCGCAAATGATTGTACGCGATATCGAGACGAGCAGCTTCTGAGAAATTAGTATTATTAGATAGTCGCCACATTAAGCGGACTGCATCTAAATAATTCGCGCCAAGCTCAAGAGACCCTTGCGTTCTGTTCACGATGTCGATAATCGCGTGGCAACGTGTGTTGATTGGACTCGAAAAACGTGTGAGAAGAGCGTCACGCAATTCCGCGCAAGTATTGAAACGGTTCCGACGATCTTCTCACTAATTATACGCGACCCCCTTGAGAATCGTCGGCAAAACTTGAAATAACTCATCGTCAGGAATACCACACGTCTCCTGACGCACTCGCAACTGACGAATAAATTCATCGATAGTCTCATGGAGTAACCGCGAAAAACTTAATTTGCATCCCAGAACGCGATCAAACATGGCGGCATTATACCGTCTGCCCTGACGACCAGGAGAGAGATAATCGAGTCGCGTCTCTGAGGTAATCGCACTTGGATAAAACTCGCACTCGCTTTTGGATTGTGCCAAAATCCTAAAATTGGAATAGGTACACTAGGGTTAAACTCTGAGGGTACCGCAGTTACCTGAGAAATTGTAGAATTTGCGGGCCTGGATAATCCTGGATTCTGGTCCGCGAAATGAACACGAGGTTGACCACGCCACTGATTGAGTGAATGAGACCCCAAGAGCGAGGCAATCTTGTCCAAAATTGTATCCTCAAAGTTAGCGTTCGAGGCACTGGTGGTCACCGTCGGATCATTCTCAGTGTGGTTGTACCAGGTACGGGGAATCGTCCCGAGCCTCTGATAATACTGAGGCCCCTCGAAATTATCCCCCTGGCTGGCCGCAGCCCCACCTAACATTTGGGTAGGTTGTGCTTGAGGCCTATGCGTGGTTCTATCTGGGCTTTCAGTTGGTACCTCGGGAAAAATTGGGGTTGGATATCCCTGGCTGTGATAATAAGCCCGTTGTTGGCCCTGGTGAGTCCGGTGAACTCAAACTTGCGGTCCACTGCCTGCACCAAGCCCACTCATATTCTGAGGTGAGCTCGTGTGTTGCGGGATTCCCGGTATGCGTGAAGCGTGGCTAACGGTATCGAACATGGACGACATATTATGGAGGAAACTATTCGCCGTTGTGTACGTAACCGTAGTTGTCGTCAATGTCGACTGCACCGACGATCTCGCGATACGCTGTTGGAGAATTGCGGAGTCGACTTGTGACAAATTGTGCACGGGATGCTGAACCGTTTTATCCCGCATGGTCTCCGGTTGCATAAAATTTGGACTCTCAAAATCAAATCCGTCGAGGTTGACATCACTCAAACCCGCCAAATAATCATCGATAGAGACCGTGCGTCCGCGTACTTCATACGAAATAATGCGCGGCACGCCCGCGCGACGCGTGAGATCCATTCAATGGACATATTCTGTAATTTTAGTTCGGAGATCCATCATACTCAGTAATTTATACGACAGCAATTGGAATGGATTTGCGTATCCCCCCGACTAACTCATTCGAATGGCAAGGTGCCCCCAAAACCCAAGAAATCGTAATAAAAGAAATTAGTAATAGTTTAATTTTCCCAAAGACTTAATTAATCCATAAAGAACATCAATTCGGACTTAATCGACCTTCC
Source organism: Diachasma alloeum (assembly GCF_001412515.2). Classification (NCBI taxonomy): domain Eukaryota; kingdom Metazoa; phylum Arthropoda; class Insecta; order Hymenoptera; family Braconidae; genus Diachasma; species Diachasma alloeum. The sequence goes on along the minus strand of NW_021680602.1, from coordinate 409,084 downwards.
CAAAAGGAAAATTCTTAGATACTACTGCCAACAAACAAAAGACAGCTGATTATTTTCTCAACAAAAAAAAATCAAAGAAATCAACCAGAAAAAAAAATTAATAATTCGAAAGGGAATAATCATAAGGAAAAACAAAGGTAAGTGGGTAGTATAGGACCCTTTATGTTAGATGGGTAATACCCCCATTATTTTATTTATTATATGTTTATTTAATAAGTTTCATATTATTACGTTACTCGCATAGGTTCAGACCCGAGGAGTACCCATTAGGGAGTTAAAATTTCGATATTTTCAAATTCACCATAACCCCCCAGAAGGGCCCAAAACGGCACCACCGCGAATGCACCACTCTCAGCGTTACCCAGGAGTCACGTCGGGGACGTGGTGGCGCGGCGACTGCCACGAGAAGAACGCTACACCCCCCCCCATCCCTAACGACAATGGACAATTCGATAGAATTGAGATCTTCGATCATCCGACTATGATCATTTTTATAATTATAAATTTGAATGTCTAAAATTTAGGTGAACGTCTTATTAGATATTTTTTCACTATAAATTCCATTAAGGTTGTTTAGTGTCATATATGAATATGCTGAACATATTCCATAATTTTTCTCAATTCCTCAAACCGAACATTATTTATCCCGGAGAACTCTTCAAGCACTAACTTCCACAGTGACACCCCCCCCCC